>NC_054491.1:25990307-26057807 GCF_017639515.1 Carcharodon carcharias
GGGGGGGAGGGGGGAGGGAGAAAGGGGGGGAGGGGGGAGGGAGAAAGGGGGGGAGGGGGGAGGGGGGGAGGGGGGGAGGGGGGAGGGAGGAAGGGGGGTAGGGGGAGGGAGAAAGGGGGGTAGGGGGAGGGAGAAAGGGGGGGAGGGGGAGGGAGAAAGGGGGGGAGGGGGAGGGAGAAAGGGGGGGAGGGGGAGGGAGAAAGGGGGGGAGGGGGAGGGAGAGGGTTCGGGATCGGAGGGGGAGAGGGGTCGGGGGAGGAGAAGGGATGGGGGGGGGAGAGGGGATGGGGGGGGGGGGGAGAGGGGATGGGGGGGAGAGGGGATGGGGGGGGGGGGGAGAGGGGATGGGGGGGGGAGGGGATGGGGGGGGGAGGGGATGGGGGGGGGGAGAGGGGATGGGGGGGGGGAGAGGGGATGGGGGGGGGGAGAGGGGATGGGGGGGGGGAGAGGGGATGGGGGGGGGAGAGGGGATGGGGGGGGGGGGGAGAGGGGATGGGGGGGGGGAGGGGATGGGGGGGGGGAGAGGGGATGGGGGGGGGGAGAGGGGATGGGGGGGGGAGAGGGGATGGGGGGGGAGAGGGGATGGGGGGGGGGGAGAGGGGATGGGGGGGGCGGAGAGGGGATGGGGGGCGGAGAGGGGATGGGGGGCGGAGAGGGGATGGGGGGCGGAGAGAGGGGTCGGGATGGGGGGGGAGAGAGGGGTCGGGATGGGGGGGGAGAGAGGGGTAGGGACGGGGGGGGAGAGAGGGGTAGGGACGGGGGGGGAGAGAGGGGTAGGGACGGGGGGGGAGAGAGGGGTAGGGACGGGGGGGGAGAGAGGGGTAGGGATGGGGGGGGGAGAGAGGGGTAGGGATGGGGGGGGAGAGAGGGGTAGGGATGGGGGGGGAGAGAGGGGTAGGGATGGGGGGGGAGAGAGGGGTAGGGATGGGTGGGGGAGAGGGGTAGGGATGGGGGGGGAGTGGGGGGGGGGAGAGGGGTAGGGATGGGTGGGGGAGAGGGGTAGGGATGGGTGGGGGAGAGGGGTAGGGATGGGGGGGGAGAGGGGTAGGGATGGGTGGGGGAGAGGGGTAGGGATGGGGGGGGAGTGGGGGGGGGGAGAGGGGTAGGGATGGGGGGGAGAGAGGGGTAGGGATGGGGGGGAGAGAGGGGTAGGGATGGGGGGGGGAGAGAGGGGTAGGGATGGGGGGGGAGAGAGGGGTAGGGACGGGGGGGGAGAGAGGGGTAGGGACGGGGGGGGAGAGAGGGGTAGGGATGGGGGGGGAGAGAGGGGTAGGGATGGGGGGGGAGAGAGGGGTAGGGATGGGGGGGGGAGAGAGGGGTAGGGATGGGGGGGGAGATAGGGGTAGGGATGGGGGGGGAGAGAGGGGTAGGGATGGGTGGGGGAGAGGGGTAGGGATGGGGGGGGAGTGGGGGGGGGGAGAGGGGTAGGGATGGGTGGGGGAGAGGGGTAGGGATGGGGGGGGGAGAGGGGTAGGGATGGGTGGGGGAGAGGGGTAGGGATGGGGGGGGAGTGGGGGGGGGGAGAGGGGTAGGGATGGGGGGGAGAGAGGGGTAGGGATGGGGGGGGAGAGGGGTAGGGATGGGGGGGGGAGAGGGGTAGGGATGGGGGGGAGAGAGGGGTAGGGATGGGGGGGAGAGAGGGGTAGGGATGGGGGGGAGAGAGGGGTAGGGATGGGGGGGAGAGAGGGGTAGGGACGGGGGGGGAGTGGGGGGGGAGAGGGGTAGGGATGGGGTGGGAGAGGGGTAGGGATGGGGTGGGAGAGGGGTAGGGATGGGGTGGGAGAGGGGTAGGGATGGAGGGGGAGAGGGGTAGGGATGGGGGGGGAGTGGGGGGGGGAGAGGGGTAGTGATGGAGGGGGAGAGAGGGGTAGGGATGGGGGGGAAGAGAGGGGTAGGGATGGGGGGGGAGAGGGGTCGGGATGGGGGGGGAGAGAGGGGTAGGGATGGGGGGGGAGAGAGGGGTAGGGATGGGGGGGGAGAGAGGGGTAGGGATGGGGGGGAAGAGAGGGGTAGGGATGGGGGGGGAGAGGGGTCGGGATGGGGGGGGAGAGAGGGGTAGGGATGGGGGGGGAGAGAGGGGTAGGGACGGGGGGGGAGTGGGGGGGGAGAGGGGTAGGGATGGGGGGGGAGTGGGGGGGGGGGAGAGGGGTAGGGATGGCGGGGGAGAGAGGGGTAGGGATGGGGGGGGAGAGAGGGGTAGGGACGGGGGGGGAGTGGGGGGGGAGAGGGGTAGGGATGGGGGGGGAGAGAGGGGTAGGGATGGGGGGGGAGAGAGGGGTAGGGACGGGGGGGGAGTGGGGGGGGAGAGGGGTAGGGATGGGGGGGGAGTGGGGGGGGGGAGAGGGGTAGGGATGGGGGGGGAGAGAGGGGTAGGGACGGGGGGGGAGTGGGGGGGGAGAGGGGTAGGGATGGGGGGGGAGTGGGGGGGGGGAGAGGGGTAGGGATGGGGGGGGGAGAGAGGGGTAGGGATGGGGGGGGGAGAGGGGTAGGGATGGGGGGGGAGAGAGGGGTAGGGATGGGGGGGGGAGAGGGGTAGGGATGGGGGGGGGAGAGGGGTCGGGATGGGGGGGGAGTGGGGGGGGAGAGGGGTAGGGATGGGGGGGGAGAGGGGTAGGGATGGGGGGGGAGAGGGGTAGGGATGGGGGGGGAGAGGGGTAGGGATGGGGGGAGAGAGGGGTAGGGATGGGGGGGGGAGAGGGGTAGGGATGGGGGGGGAGAGGGGTCGGGATGGGGGGGGAGTGGGGGGGGAGAGGGGTAGGGATGGGGGGGGAGAGGGGTAGGGATGGGGGGGGGGGGGGGGGGGAGAGGGGTAGGGATGGGGGGGGGGGGGGGAGAGGGTCGAAGCTGAATGACGGTCCCGGGGATTTCAAAGTTTTGCCGCTTTCTGAGCCACTCCTCACCTGCGCTCCGGACATGGTCCCGGGGAGGTGGGGGGAGAAGCTGCCGCGCGGGAGCCGCTCCCGAGGGCGTAACTTGGAGATTTTTCCTTATCGGCCTCTGACGGGGGCCGCCATCTTCCCAGGGACCCCTGCGCCCGACCAGCCCGCGCAGGGGTGGGGTTTGGAGCTGTCACTCAAAACGCGCCTGCCCCGCCCCGCCCCGCCCCGCCCCGCCCCCGCCTCCGCTCCCGCTCCCGGAGGGTGAGGAGAAGGACGAGGCCGGGAGGTGAGTGGAAGCAAAATATTAACATCGAATGGAAAAGGGAATGAAGTACAAAAATAGGGAAAAAAAACAAAAACAGAAATACCTGGAAAATCTCAGCAGGTCTGGCAGCATCGGCGGAGAAGAATAAAGTTGACGTTTCGAGTCCTCGTGACTCTTCAACAGAACTGAGTAGAAATAGGAGAGGGGTGAAATCAGTGATAGGTGGAGATAACCAAAAGATGTCACAGACAGAAGAACAAAGAGGTGTTGAAGGTCCCACCCCCACTAGAGCTGTACCTTGGGTGTCCTGCCATCCATTCTTAATTAGCACATTCGTTTAGATAATATCACCACCTTCAACACCTCTTTGTTCTTCTGTCTGTGACATCTTTTGGTTATCTCCACCTATCACTGCTTGTTTGTCCCTAAAACCACCCCCCCCCCCCCGCCCTAAACCAGCTTATATTTCACCCCTCTCCTATTTTTACTTAGTTCTGTTGAAGAGTCACGAGGACTCGAAACGTCAACTTTGTTCTTCTCCGCCGATGCTGCCAGACCTGCTGAGTTTTTCCAGGTAATTCTGTTTTTGTTTTGGATTTCCAGCATTCGCAGTTTTTTGTTTTTATGTAAAAATAGGGAAGTCTTGCTTTAACTGTACAAGGCACTAGTTAGACCACGGCTAGAATACTGGACACAGTTTGGTTCCCTTATCTAAGGAAAGATTATACTGGCTTTAGAAACAGTCCAGAGAAGGTTCACTAGGTTGATCCTGGGGATGGAGGGATTTTCTTATGAGGAGAGGTTGGGTAGGTTGGGCCTGTACTTATTGGAGTTTAGAAGAATGAGAGGCGACCTTATTGAAACACATAAGATTCTTAGAGGGCTTGACAGGGAAGATACTGAGAGGCTGTTTCCCCTTTTGGGAGGATGTAGGACCAGAGGGCATAATCTCAGAGTAAGGGGTCGCCCATTAGAGATGAGGAGGAATTTCTTCTCTGAGGGTAGTTAATATGTGGAATTCTTTACCGCAGAGGGTTGTAGAGGCTGGGTTGTTAAGTATATTCAAGGCTGAGACAGACCTATTTTTAATCAGTAAGGGAATGGAGGGTTATGGGGAAAAGACAGGAAAGTTGAGGGTTATCAGATCAGCCATGATCTCAGTGGATGGCAGAGCAGACTCGATGGGCCGAATGGTCTACTTCTGCTCCTACACCTTATGGTGTTATGGGGGAGTCACCCGAGTGGGGGAGTGGGATAAGGAGCCCGAGGGAGGAGGGGGAAGAGGGGCCCGAGGGAGGAGGGGGAAGAGGGGCCCGAGGGAGGAGGGGGAAGAGGGGCCCGAGGGAGGAGGGGGAAGAGGGGCCCGAGGGAGGAGGGGGAAGAGGGGGATAGGGAAGTGGCTGGGGTTGGGGTGGGGTTAGCCCAAGGTGGGGAGGGGGATATTATCTGTTAAAGTTAAATACTTGCCATTTGATTAGATGCCTACATTATAGATCAATTCTTTAAATCATGATAGAAGCAAAATATTGGGGATGCTGGAAATCTGAAATAAAATCAGAAAATGCTGGAAAAAGTGTGTGCCCCAAGTGGAGGAAGGGTAGGGGTGTGGCCTGAGAGGGAAGGGGGAGGGGAGAGGCCTGAATGGGGCAACCATGAAAAAGGCTGCAGAGTGGATGAGGAGAGTTAGTGCACCAAATGACTTACTCCCAGCCACATCAAAGGAAAACAACACGACCAAAATCGTAGAACTCCAGACCGATAAGGGCACAGCTGCAGAGCAGCCTGGAGGTTGCTGGACATGTCTGGGTTCCATGATAAACACAGTGTGTATGTGGCCATGTAACAAAACTTAAAATGACCATGCGCTGAGAAAACTGGCCACCCCTAACTAAATTTGAAAGGAACCATTGCTTCTAACTAAATGTTGGGAATGCGTTCACCACACTACCTCAGTGCTTCAAGAGGAAGATTCACCATCAACTTCTAAAGATAACCAGGGCTGGGCAATAATCTCTGCTGTGTGTTGAACTTTTAGTTATTATGAGATTTGTTTCTACTAGGGTTTGAAGCTGACTCATGGCATCTTATAAAACTGAGAAAACCTGGAGTGATCTGCAGGAGAGGTATGGGAAATGCTATAATGAAACAAAATAACGTGGATGTTGGGAACATGAAATAAAAACTGAAAATGCTGGAAATACTCAGTAGGTCTGACAGCATCTGTGGAGAGAGAAACAGAGTTAATGTTAAGTCGAATATGACTTCTTCGGAACAGCTTTGCAGCTTTCCTTAAGATTGACTCAAAACATTAACCCTGTTTCTCTCTTCACAGATGCTGCCAGACCTACTGAGTATTTCCAGCATTTTCTGATTTTATTACAGAAAGAGTACAATGCCTGTAGCATGGAAAGTAATTCACATTAACCTCCAGGTGTTATTACAAATGGCATCAGTGTTCAATGTAGCATTGCTTCAGGGTTTCATTCATGTATGTATGGAACTGAGCTGTCTTGTGAGGACTCAGCCATCCTCTACTTCCCAACCACTATCAGATGACAGGGTAATACTCTCTACTGTCTTTTTCCTTCTAATCCATCTGGGGTAATTACAGCCTATTGCTGTGAAGCAGAAGCTTTAGCCCATATTACAACAGCATTGTAAATGATCTGGCTATCTTTGACCCTGACAGGATATGGGTTGCAGAATTCAGTATATCTCAGAAGTGAAATCCCTCATTTCCACAAGTGCAACTAATAAAAGAAAGGAAGGAAGGTATCTTTGGTCCTTAGAAGTCACCCATTCACAATATTATCTGTTAAAGTTAAATACTTGCCATTTGATTAGATGCCTACATTATAGATCAATTCTTTAAATCAGGATAGAAGCAAAATACTGGGAATGCTGGAAATCTGAAATAAAATCAGAAAATGCTGGAAAAATTCAGCAGGTCTGGCAGCATCTGTGGAAAGAGAAACTGAGTTAAAATTTCGAATTCGTATGCTGTGAAGAAGAATCATACAGACTCGAACCATTAACCCTGTTTCTCTCTCCACGGATACAGCCAGACCTGCTGAGTTTTTACAGCGTTTTCTGTTTTTATTTTTTTAAATCATGACATGGAAATTAGAGTCTACTTTTGGTGGTCACGTGTAGCTTTTAACCTGATACTGCCTCAGGGACACTGGCAGTTTTATCCTTTTGAACTAAACTTTTTGTCAATGTCGCTCTTCTTTCTTGCAACTTAACTTTGAGCCAACACAGACTCAACACCTGGTTATAGCAAGAGAAAAGTGAACATATCATATTAAGGGCAAGGACTACAAAAGCAAATCATCTGATAAAATATCTCGGTTCACCTGCTACTTGCTTTTTGTTGTGAGGAGAGAGGACTGGAAAGACTGGTCCTGAGCTCTCTTTGATATTCTGGTTCTAAGGCCTTCCCTGGACTCTTGCAGTCTGCAATTAATCTCTTGGTGGTTTTAGGAAGCAATGTTAGATTTGGAACATTTCAGACCTTCAAAATATTCTGTTCCTTTAAATCTTGAAACTGACCTTTTCTTCTCAAATTATTATTCATTGAAGATACTGTTTGTGGCAACTTGTTTGCTTCCTCCCATTGGAAAGAAAGATTTGTATTTCAATGGCACACACCACAACCTCAGGATGTCACAAAGCGCTTTGTGGCCAATCAGATATTTTTTTGAAGTTTTACTGTAATGTGGGAAACACAGCAGCCAATTAGTGTGTCGCAAGTCCTGTAAACATGAACTTGTTAATGACCAGATAAATTTTTTTTTCAATCACGGGATGTGGGCTTCGCTGGCTGGGCCAGCATTTATTTCCCATCCCTAGTTGCCCTTGAGAAGGTGGTAGTGAGCTGCCTCTTTGAGCCGCTGCAGCCCATGTGGTGTAGGTACACCCACAGTGCTGTTAGGGAGGGAGTTCCAGGATTTTAACCCAATGACAGTGAAGGAACGGCGATATATTTCCAAGTCAGGATGGTGAGTGACTTGGAGGGGAACTTCCAGGTGGTGGTGTTCCCATCTCTCTGCTGCCCTTGGTAATCTTTTATGGTGTTAGTTGAAGAATAAATATCAACTATGAAACCAGAGAGAACTCCCTGCTGTTTGAATAGTGCCATGGGATCTTTTATATCCATTTGAGAGGGTAGATAAGCCCTCAGTTTTACACCCCATCCGACAATCAGCACTGCATCAGTACTCCACTCGGAGTGTTGACCTAGATTTTGTGCTCAAGTCTTTGGAGTGGGACTCAAACCCACAACCTTCTGACTCAGGCAGGAGGACTACCAATTGGGTTTAGGTTCATTAGGCAGTGATCCTGTGGCAGTCTCTGAATGCACTGTGTGTTTCTCTGCAGTTTAAACCGTGTTTGACACCAGCTTGGCTTTGTTTCTCGGGCAGGGTGGGATAACCTTATGGCTGGAGATGCTCAACTACAGGTACATTCAACTAGCCAGCATAACAGACAGAAGATGCACTCCCCATCTTACCTGCCCAGGTAAGATTATTTCCAAAATTTCCTGTGGAACATGGGAATAAAGTAGGTTATTTAACAGCTTAGGTCTGATCCCTCACTCGATTAGATTACGGCTGATCTGTGTCTCAACCCTATTTACCTGCCTTTACTCCGTATTCTTTGATAGCCTTACCCAACAAAAATTTGTCAATCTCAGTCTTGAAGATTTCAGTTGAACCTCTCCTCACCTCTCCCCAGCATCCACAGCCTTTTGGGGGAGAGAGTTGCAGATTTCCACAATCCTTTGTGTAAAAACGTGCTTCCTGGTTTCACCTCTGAATGGTCACCTCTAATTTTAAATTTCTGGCCCCTTGTTCTGAACTTCTTCCAGCTGAGGAACCCTATTAAATCTTTTTACAGTTTTAAACAGCCCGAATAAAACACCTCTTAATCTTCAGGAATGCACGCCATGCTTATTCAATCATAATGCAAAAGACAGCTTGCTGTTTGGGACAGATGCTGATCATAATTTAAGGAAACCTAAAGGCTCAACACTCACAAAGAATGAAGAAAAATATGAGATCCAGAACTGCTTTCAGCTTTGCCATCCTCATGATGCTCTGAAACAGTGCAGTAAATATTGTCCTTCCACCCTGTCCATCTCACCATCCCTGTCCAATACCTCTCTGCTCATCCTGTCCCTCCGCCTCCCTGCACCCCCTCCCATTTTTCTTTGTATAATGTTGAATATTCTCTGTTGCCTTCCTGGAATTAGCTGGGTGATCATTTCCTCCTCTGCACTAATGTGCTCTCCTAGACTGTTGATTACACCTGATGGAGTTTCTAACAGACCCTCCACTGATCTGAGACGGGGTCCTCGGGTAGTGGTCCCTCCACTGTTCAATGAAAAGGCCAATGGCAGGTAAGGGGAATAAACATTTGGTTTAAATTAAAGAAAATACAGTGAATATATTATTAAAATAATACTGGATCATGATAATATTTTACATGAAAGAAGCTTTACTATCTGCACCGCCTTTTTAAAAGGTTTTGGTCTAAGGATTGGAGAAGGGAAATATCCTGAAGTCAAGTGTGTCACATCATCTGGTACATTGTTTTTGTACAAATGAATTTCTAAGTTGTTCAGTGTAAGTTGTCCAGCGTGTATTGTCCAACGTGTATTGTCCAGAGTGTGCTGTCCAGTGTAAGTTGTCCAGCGTGTGTTGTCCAGTGTGTGTTGTTCAGTGTGTGCCCAGGGAGGGCTAAAGGTGAAGTTTCATTCTTACTGAAAAACACTTTCCATGAGCTCTCTGAACACTCGGCATTTCTGACAAAAGGTCATTGACTGTCTTTTAATATTCTGGGTTTTCTTTCATTTCCCCGTGCCTAACAACGACAACATAACTGTCTCTCTTACCAGAATAACATTCATAAAGGTTAGTGTGACATATAATGAATAACATTGAAGTGTCACAGTTGTTGTTATGTATGAAATGTGACAGCCATTTTCCAATCCCACAAACAGCAATGAGATGAACGACCAGTTAATCTGAATTTTGGTTGCGTTGGGTAAGGAAGGAATATTAAGATTTTTGTCACAGTTTATATTAGTGAAGAATTATTCTTATGGTTGTGTTATGGTGCTGCTGTTCAGTGCAGTCCCAGTGATTTGTTTTCCATGAATCTGCTCTTTGCCCAGAAAAGAGACTCCAAGAAAGTCAGTGAACTGCAGCTTTCAGCAACCAGTCAATCAGCTAAAATGTTCCAACATCCAGGATGGTCCCATGATTCCCTCCTCCAATCTCCAGTTGCAGGTAAGACTTTGCTAGGGGAGGGTGTTTGAGGTTTTTGTATATGTGTTTGATGAAAAGCTTTTGTTCATTGTTATTTTCTCAGAGAGATGGTTCTTCTTTTCAGTGTTCTCCTTTTCTTTGCCAAAGAATTTTGTTTTTAACTGGGGTGCAGTTCCACAGCGTGGACTGTTCTTCAGTGCCTCATCAAAATAGCTATTCTCCTCTGCAAGTGGCACTGAGTACATGCCAATCAAGCTTGAATGGCCACAGAGTTGAGTGTGATCAGTTTTTCTCCTGGCACTCGCACTTCCCAAATGGACTCACTGGATAGTGATCGGGAGCAGGAATGCTTTTAGGTTTTTCCATCCCCTTGCTCGTGGGCACTATAGGCAATCAGTACTCATCAAGATGCATTTGCACATTGAATTAATGTCAACCCTACATTTTTGATGATCAACAACCTCAGATTGGATTTTGGAGTAGGAGGTATTAGGAGAGATCATGGTCAGCACAATTCTTGTTCAAATGCTTAAGAATTAAAGAGAAAACTTATATTTCTATGGTGCCTTTCACAATATCAGAATGTCCTAAAGTGCTTTACAGCCAATGAAGTCTGGAAAGTGTAGCCACTGTTGTGATGTAGGAACCACAGCAGCCAATCTACTCACAACAAGCTCTCATTTTTCCAGCATTTTCTGTTTTTATCCCATTGACATCAATTGCAAAATCTGCTTTTGTGGTGTTGAAGGAGGGATGTATCCAGCACAGAGGGAGAACTCCCCACTTCTTCTTTGAATATTGCATTGGGGCCTTCCATATCCTCCTGACAAGGCCTTAATTTAATATCACATCTGAAAGATGACACTTCTGATAGTGCATTACTTCCTCAGAACTGCACTCTCTAGGGTGAGATTTGAACCCGCGACCTTCTGACTGAGTAGTGAGAGTGCCACCACATAGCCACAGCTGATATCTGTTGTATTTTGTCTAATACTTAACCAGTTACTTCCCATAAAGATTAGCACTTGCAATAAAATAGTGCAGAAAGAAATTTAGCACGAGTGCATTAAGTATTTGTGCAAGAACAGTACTGACTGTAATTTGTAGCCCATTAAAGGTAATGCAACTAATTAACTGCACATCGCACTTTTACTGATTCTACGCTCTCAGTAGGATCCATGGTCAAATGAAATAGGAGCAGGAGTAGACCATACAGCCTATGAAGCCTGGTTCTGCCATTCAATGTGATCTTGGCTGATCAAGGGCTTGAACTGCATTTTCCTGCCTGCTTCCCACACCAAAAGTCTAGCTCATGAGAATTGGCATTACAGTGTTGTAGCTCTGCCTTTGAGTTTGAATTCACCTAATCAGGCTGAGGTGCTGCAGTGATAAACCTCAGCTTAGTATCATTCCTGAAAAACCTTTCAGATTTCCAGCACAGCTCCGGAGATTCATTTGTTTTGGGAAACTATCCCCAACGATCACACAAAATTTATTCCTGGGCATGGGATTTGAGCAGGAAGATGCAATCCCCAAACAATCTTGAATTTTAAAGGAGATTGGCTTGGTTTGGCCTGTTCTGGATCAGAAGCTTAGAATTCAAACTCCAGAGAAGTAACGAGGAAAGCGATGTAAAAGATCCCATGGCATTGCCTGAAGAACAAGAACGTCTCCTAGTGTCCCAGCCAACACTGCTCCCTCAACAAGCAACACAAAAACCAGATTCACTTGCTGCTCATGAGATCTAACAGCTGTTAGTTGGCTTCACTATTTCTAATTAATATGGAAGAATAAGACTATTTGAACTTGTCTGGTTGTACTTGTTTTTAGAACAGTCCCTCAGTTAGACAAGAAGAACATGAAGGCAACAAGAAGAGATCATCAAGAACTTGGAGCCACAGCCCAGGGCTTCAGCGGGTAAGAGAGTAAAGGATCGTTATCCTTGGCCAATGCTGAGTTAGCTGATCTCAGGAGGAGAGGGTCCTGCTTCTAGCTTCATTGCCCTAGAAGACGGGTGGGGAGAAAAGAATCAGGTGGACTCCAATACGCACCACCCCCCCCTCTGCCCCATCCAAAAAATGTAGCTCTTCAGAGAGCAACTGAGAGTCAGAGAGTTGTTATATGGGCTCCCTGACACATTTGAGTGCCACCATGTCCTGTGGTAAAGCAGCTCCCCAGACATATGGGTGGCATTGGAAACTCCCTGCATCGCAGATGTGCAAAATACATCTTCAGGAACGTGTCTTTTTACTTCCCAGGGTTTCCACTTGGCTGGTAGAGAGACATTTTGCCCAAGGCTACCAGTGTCTCTGTTGATCTGTTTTCTGGGGTAGGGTGTCATGGGGAAGGAGTTGCTCCCAGATGTCCGCTCCTTCCCCACAATGAAGCATCAAACTGGGGAAGTTTCTCTGCCACAGCACAGACGGTGTCACATTGGATAATCCTCAGCTCAGCACTGACATGTTTTCCAGCTGTGTGATTTGACCCCATCTGGTCTGCTTATAGGAACTTGCAGCATGCAGTTTCTTCAGGGAAAACAAGTCGTTTGCCTGGAATTTTCTGGATTCTTTCATTTTGGAGGTGCTTCGAGATGAATTGGTGCCTGATATTTTGATGGAAGTGCTGTCAGGTTACTACACCAAGGTAAAGGCAAAATACTGCGGATGCTGGAAATCTGAAACAAAACCAAAAATGCTGGAAAAGCTCAGCAGGTCTGACAGCATCTGTAGAGAGAAAGACAGAGTTAATGTTTTGACTCCGTATGACTCTTCTTCAGAGCTAAGGAGTAGAAATGTGGTGAAATATATACTGTTTAAAGTGGGGGGTGGGATGGGTGGAGCTGGATAGAAGGCCAGTGATAGGTGGAGGCAAAGGAGAGATTGCGAAAGATGTCATAGACAAAATGTCAAAGGGTTGTTAATAATGGGGGTTCTGTCTAAAGGAGGTGCTAATGATGACATTAAGAGTGAAAAGCAGAATGTGATAATGGCAGGACCAGGGTAAGTACTCTGGAAAGTGACAGATGGTCCTAGTGGGAGTGGGATGGGGGAAGGGGACGGTGGTGGGAAAAAAGATCGAAAAGGCTAAAAGCTGGGGATAAGCAATGAATAAAATGGAAATCAATTTTAAAAATAATAATAACGAAAATAAGTGGGGAAAGAAAAACAGAAATAAATTAAAAATGAATAAGAAAAGGGGGGTGGGGATCAAAAAGGGGTGAGGATAGAGGTAAGAGTTCACAATCTGAAGTTGTTGAACTCAATAAAAGCAAAAAACTGCAGATGCTGGAAATCCAAAACAAAGATAAAAATATCTGGAAAAACTCAGCAGGTCTGGCAGCTTCTGCGGAGAGGAACACCATTAACGTTTCGAGTCCGTATGACTCTTCAACAGAACTAAGTAAAAATAGAAGAGAGGTGAAATATAAGCTGGTTTAAGGGGGAGGCGGGTGGGGGGGTGGGGTGTGTGGGTGGGACAACTAGAGCTGCATAGAGGGCCAGTGATAGGTGGAGATAACCAAAAGATGTCATAGACAAAAAGACAAAGAGGTGTTGAAGGTGGTGATATTATCTAAGGAATGTGCTAATTAAGGGTAGAAAGCACTTTACAGCCTTGAGTTCAACAATTTTAGATCATGAACTCTCTCTTCTATCCCCACCCCCTTTCCGATTCCCCCCTTTTCTTTTTTTCCAATAATTTATATAGATTTTTCTTTTTCCACCTATTTCCATTATTTTTAAATGTATTTCCATCCATTTTTTTATCTCTACCTTTAACCTTTTTCGATTCCTTCACCCCACCCCCACCAGGGCTATCTGTAACTTGCTTGTCCTGCTTTCTACCCTTAATTAGCACATTCCTTAGATAATATCACCACCTTCAACACCTCTTTGTCCTTTTGTCTATGACATCTTTTGTTATCTCCACCTATCACTGGCCTTCTATCCAGTTCTACTTGTCCCACTCCCCCTTCAGCCAGCTTATATTTCACCTCTCTCTATTTTTACTTAGTTCTGTTGAAGAGTCATACGGACTCGAAACGCTAACTGTGTTCCTCTCCGCAGATGCTGCCAGACCTGCTGAGTTTTTCCAGGTATTCTTATTTTTGGTGAACTCAATATTCAGTCTGGAAGGCTGTAAAGTGCCTAGTCGGAAGATGAGGTGCTGTTCCTCCTGTTTGCATTGAGCTTCACTGGAACATTGCAGCAGGCCAAGGATGGACATGTGGGCATGAGAGCAGGGTGGAATGTTGAAATGGCAAGCGACAGGGAGGTCTGGGTCATGCTTGCGGACAGACCGAAGTTTGCGTTTGGTCTCTCCAATGTAGAGAGACCACATTGGGAGCAGCAAATGCAATAGACTAAATTGAAGGAAGAGCAAGTGAAATGCTGCTTTACTTGAAAGGAGTGTTTCAGCCCTTGGATTGTGAGGAGGTGGGGGGGGGAAGTAAAGGGGCAGGTGTTGCATTGGATTGCATGGGAAGGTGCCATGGTAGGGGGATTGAGGTGTAGGCGTTGATAAGAACATAAGAACTAGGAGCAGGAGTGGGCAATTCAGCCCCTCAAGCCTGCCCTGCCATTCAATACGATCATGGCTGATCTCATTTCGGCCTCAACTCCAATTTCCCACCCTATCCCCATAACCTTTCAACCCATTACTAATTAAAAATCTGTCTATCTCCTCAATAAATTTATTCAGCGTCCCGGCATCCACTGCACTCTGAGGTAGTGAATTCCACAGATTCATGACCCTTTGAGAAAAGTAATTCCTCTTCATCTCTGATTTAAATCTACCACCCCTTAGCCTAAAACTATGGCCTCTCATTCTAGAATGCCCCAGAAGGGGAAACATCCGCTCCATGTCTACTTTGTCTCTCCCCTTTAGCATCTAATATACCTCAAGTTATCTCCTCTCATCCTTCTAAACTCTAGCGAGTATAGGCCTAAACTGCCCAATCTCTCCTCATAAGACAAGCCCTGCATCTCTGGAATCAATCTAGTGAACCTCCTCTGAACCGCCTCCAGTGCAACCACGTCCTTCCTCAAGTAAAGGGACCAAAACTGTGCACAGTACTCCAGGTGTGGTCTCACCAATGCCTTGTACAGTTGTAACAACACTTCCCTATTTTTATACTCTATTCCTTTAGCAATAATTGCCAAAATTCCATTTGCCTTCCTTATTACCTGCTGTACCTGCATACTAGCTTTCAGCGATTCATACAAGAGGACACCCAGATCCCTCTGCACTGAAGCATTCTGAAGTTTCTCTCCATTTAAATAATAAGTCGCCTTTTTATTCCTCCCACAAAAATGGATAACTTCACACTTATCCACATTAAACTCCATCTGCCAAATTTTGGCCCATTCACCTAACCTGTCCATATCCATTTGTAAATTTCTTATTCCTTCATTGCAACTTACTTTCCCACCTATTTTGGTGTCATCTGCAAATTTAGCTATAGTACCTTCTATCCTTGAATTCAAGTCATTAATATAGATTGTAAATAGTTGGGGCCCAAGGACCGAACCCTGTGGCACTCCACTAGTTACAGCTTGCCATCCAGAAAAAGGCCCATTTATCCCGATTCTCTGCTTTCTGTTGGTTAACCAAACCTCTGTCCAAGCTAATATATTACTCATAACGCCGTGTGATCTTATCTTGTGTATTAATCTTTTGTGTGGCACCTTATCAAAGGCCTTCTGGAAGTCCAGATATTCTACATCTACAGGATCCCCATTATCCACTTTGCTTGTCACATCTTTAAAGAACTCTAGCAAATTAGTCAAACACAATTTATTCTTCATAAAACCATGCTGACTCTGATGGATTGCATTTTGATTTTCCAAATGCCCCATTACTACTTCCTTAATAATGGATTCCAACAATTTCCCAATGACAGACATTAGACTAACTGGTCTATAGTTTCCTACTTTCTGCCTCCCCTCCCTTTTTGAATAAAAGCGTTATATTAGCATTTTTCTAATCCACTGGAACCTTTCCAGAATCCAGGGAATTTTGGAATATTATAGCCAATGCATTTACTATCTCCTCTGCCACTTCCTTTAAGACCCTGGGATGTAGGCCATCAGGTTCCGGGTTCTTGTCACCCTTTAATCCCAATAGTTTGCTCAATACTTTTTCTGGAGGAGTGGACCAGAGTGTCCTGGAGGGAACGGTCCCTATGGAATGCCAACAAGGTGGGGTGAAGGGAAGATGTGTTTCATGGTGGCATCATGCAGGAGTTGGCAGAGGATAATCCTTTGAATGCGGAGGCTGGTGAGGTGAAAAGTGAGGACAAGGGGGACCCTATCATGGTTCTGCGAGGGAGAGGAAGGTGTGAGGGCAGAGGCACGGGAGATGGGTCGGACACAGTGCTAAGGGCCCTGTCAACCGCCGTGGGTGGGGAACCTCGGTTAAGGAAGAAGTAGGGCATGTCAAACACTGTTTTGGAAACTGGCATCATCAGAACAGAGGCGACGAAGGGAAAGGAACTGAGAGAATGGGATGGAGTCTTTATAGGAAGCAGGGTGTGAGGAGCTGTAGTCGAGGTAGCTGTGGGAGTTGGTGGGCTTGTAATGAATATTGGTAGACAGTCTTTCACCAGAAATTGAGACAGAGAGATCAAAGAAGGGAAGGGAAATGTCGGGGATGGACCACGTGAAAGTGATGGAGGGGTGGAAATTGGAAGCAAAATTGATAAATTTTTCCAGGTCCAGACGAGAGACATCTTTTGCAATCTCTCCTTTGCCTCCACCTATCGCTGACTTTCTATCCAGCTTCACCTGTTCCACCCCCCTTATACAGAATATATTTCACCACATTTCTACTCCCCTTAGCTCTGAAAAAGAGTCACATGGACTCAAAATGTTAAATCTGTCTTTCTCTCCACAGATGCTGTCAGACCTGCTGAATTTTTCCAGCATTTTTTTTTTGTACCACACTAAAGTACTGTGCCCAATTCTACTGTTAAAAATGCTGCACAATCCAGGTAAAAGGATGATTGTCATTAAATAATTTGTATAAGTTCCATAGAATTTTACAGCACAGTAACCGGCCATTTTCTCAACTGGTCCATTCTGGTGTTTATGTTCCACTTGAGCCTCCTCCCAATCCTATCTACACATCCTTCTATTCCATTCTCCCTTGTATGTTTATCTAGCTTCCCCTGTGCTATTCACCTCAACCACTCCCTGTGGCAGAGTTCTACATTCTCACCACTTTCAGGGTAGAGAGGTTTCTCGTAATTCCCTATTTGATTTATTTGTGACTATCGTATATTTATGGCCTCCTCATTTTAGTCTCCCACAAATGGAAATACCTTCCTTCTGTTTACCCTATCAAACCCCTTCATAGTTTTAAAGATCCTATCAGGTCCCTCTTCAACCTTTTCTGGAGAAAAGATCCTTTGCCTTTTCAGAATTTCCTGATAGTTATAACCTCTCAGTCTGTTAATATCCTTTGTAATTCTCTTTTATCTGGTGCCTCTATATCACTTTTTGCACACAGTACTTCATGTGCAGTCTAACCAAGGTATATGGAGACCAGAACTGTACACGGTGCTCAAGTACAGTCTAACAGTTAGACTATTGGACTTATTCTTTGGTCATCACCTAGTGGGAAGGATATAGAAAAACAGATTTGAAAGGAAATTAGAGATGTATAAAAACTGTAGAGTCATTTTAATGGGAGACTTCAATTATCCTAATATTGACTGGGATAGTAATCGTGTAAATGGCAGTTCAGGGGAAGAATTTCTGATTTGTGTTCAGGAGACTTTTCTAGATCAGTATGTCCAGCCCAACAAGCATGGAGACATTGCTGGATCTATTCCTGGGAATGAGGTGGATCAAGTATCAGTAGGGGCACATTTAGGGAACAGTGATCATAGTATGATCAGGTTTAGGTTAACTATAGAAAAGGACAGACAGCAATCCAGAGTAAAAATAATTAACTGAGGGAGGGTCAATTTCAGTGGGTGAGAACTGATCTGGCCAAGGTAAATTGGAATCAATGAATGTCAGGCAAAACTGGAATAATGGGCTGCTTTTAAATGAGTAAATAATCAAATAGCTCTAGTATAGTTAAGGTACATTCCCATGAGAGGGAAAGGTAGGGCAAACAAAATTAAAGTCTCCTGGATATAAAAGACACGGAGAGTAAGATAAAACATAAAAAGGGGGTGTTTGACAGATATCAGGTTATAATACAAGTAGAACTAGGCTGAATATAGAAAGTTCAAAAGGGAAAATGAGAAGCAAAGAGAGAGCATGAGAAGAAACTGGCAGATAAACAAAAGGTAATTCAGAAGGGTAGGAAGAGGAGAGGTGGAGCTGATTAGGGATCAAAAAGGGGTCTATGCATGGTGGCAATGTACATGGCTAAGTTATTAGCCATGAATACTTTGCATCTACCTTGACCAGGGAAAAAGATACTGCAAAGCCACAGTGGGAGAGGAAGTCGTTGAGACACTGGATGGGCTAAATTTGTTAGGAGGAGGTATTAGAAAGTCTGGCTGTAAGTTGCTATGTCACCACGACCAGATGGGACGCATGCAAGGGCGCTGAGGGAGGTAAGGGTGAAAATTACACAGGCACTGGCCACAATCTTCCAGTCCTCTTTAGATGCAGGGTTGGTGCTAGAGGGCTGGAGACTGCAAATATTACACCCTTGTTCAAAAAAGAGTGTAAGAATAAGCCCAGCAACTAGAGACCTTGGTTTTACTTCGGTAGTAGGGAATCCTTTAGAAATGATATTGTGTTTCAAAATTAACAGTCACGTGGAAAATTGTGAATTAATTATGGTTGGCACGGATTTGTTAAAAGGAAAATGTTATTAATTTGCTTGCATTTTATGATGGAATAACGAGGTTGATGTGATGTATGTGGCCTTCCAAAAGATATTTAACAAAGTACCACAAAACAGGCTTCTCATCAAAGTGAACAAAAACAGAATTACCTGGAAAAACTCAGCAGGTCTGGCAGCTGTTGCTGTTCCCATCGCATTGAGATCCACACTCAGTGCCATGCGCCGCCATATGAACACACTCGACCTCTCCCTCCAGCAGCACCGCCGCACCCTTTTTCAAAGCTGCGCATGTCCCCAGTTTCATTTTATTCTTCATCTCATCCGACGTCTCAATATGAAACTTTTTCTCTTTCTCTCAAGTGCTAAGGAACGCAAGTTCCAACAACTCATCGACACCAACACCCATCTAGGACCCTCCACCCCTGCCTGTCCCTCCGTCCCCACCCCATCTTCCAATCCCAGCCCCGGCCGTGTATTCACTATACCCCCTGACCTTCCCCTCTCCAACGCTGAATGTTCAGTGCTCAGCAAAGGACTTAGTTTCATACCCTTACGCCCTCATCTCAATGAATTTCGGGCTCAGCACGATGCTGAACTTTTCTTCCGCCGTCTTCGTCTCCCGGCTCACTTCTTTGGGCAGGAGTCCTCTCCCCGTTCAACCGATTCTTTTTCCCACCTCCAATATTCTCCCTCCATCTGGACCCCTCCCTCTGGATTCTTACCTTCTCTTGATCTTTTCATTGAGAACTGTCGGCGTGACATTAGTTGTCTCAATTTCTCTGCTCCTCTCACCCATTCTAATCTGTCTCTCTCTGAACTTACTGCACTCCGTTCTCTCAGGTCCAACCCCAGCTTTGTCATCAAAGTGATTGTTTTTCAGATTGGAGGAGGGTACACAGTGGGATCGGTATTCGGCTGATTTTCTTGATCAATATTAATGATCTAGACTTGGGTGTGCAGGGCACAATTCCAACATTTGCAGATGGCACAAAACATGGAAGTATTTTGCACTGTGTTCAGGATAAAGATAGACTTCAAGAGGACATAAGACAAGTTGGTGGAATGGGCGGATAAGTGGCAGATGAGATTTAATCAGAGAATTGTAAAGCGATACATTTTGGTAGGAAGAATGAGGAGAGACATAATGAAATATAGGATAACATTCTAAAATGGCTGCAGGAACAAATGATGCGAGGATGCATGTGCACAGATTGCTGATGGTGACAGGGCAGGCTGAGAAAGTAGGTAATTAGGCTAATAGGATCCTGGGTTTTATAACTAGAAGCAGAGTACAAAACCAGGGAATAACAAAAGCTGGAAGTCTCAAATAAAAACAGAAAATGCTGGAAATATTCAGCAGGCCTGGCGGCACCTGTAGAGAGAGAAAAAGAGTTAATATTTTCAGTCGTGTTGTGGCACAGCTGATGGTAACTGCTGAGCTGCTCAAATCCCAGAGGGAAACTTGAAATATCTGCCACAACTTGTTTTGCAATTTGTATAAAATTGAGATGTGTGCCTTGATTTCAGTAGTAATAAGACCACCAAGTTTTATAGGTTTTTACAAAACTAGATTAAACATTTCTTTCTAAGAGAAATGACTTTAGTCTACAAATTACCACGATAATAACTTCTAAATCCCCTAATTAATCTGACTCCCAGTTACACTTCTGTTAAGGCAACAGCAAGACACACATTTTAAAAGACTCAGGCAAAGAAACATGATAACCTGGCAATTCAGTTCAAAGTGAGTTTCCATCACTTCAGTTTGTTGTAGACAGCAGCTTGAGGCGTAGATGCTGAAGGACTTTCACACTTGTTAGATTCCAAAATGCCTACCCTTGCACACAGCCTTCGCTCCTTTATACATGTTTTCCCCTTTGAATGCAAATTCCCATTGTTTAACTATTGGCTGGATTTTCCCCACCTGCCCGCTGCCGGGATCTTCCAGTCCCACCACAAGTCAATGGACTCCTGGCTGGGGCGCTGCCTCACCTGCGGCAGGTCCCACCTGTGTCGGGGCCGGAAAATCCCGGCCTCTGTCTTTGGAATTGACCTTTCTGTTAATAAAAAATCTCTCATAGTACTAGGTTTTGCCAGTAATCTTTGGAAAAAAATAAACACACTCTTTCTGAATTTCACCTGGCTATGTGACACATTTCACTCCCTTTTTTGAAAACAATCTAGCCTGGTTTAATTAAAAATTCAAATATTCCCTTGACACCTATGTTTACCTACTTAACATTTCAAACCCAGCTCATCTTCGAAAACATCAAAACCTTCAGACCAGTTGCCTTTAATCCAATTAAATCTCATACAGACACATATACCACTATTTTACAATAAATTCCAATAACATTATGAGAATTATTATATCTTCTTGACAGTCAAATATGACACCAGTTCTGAAGAGTCATACTTGAAACGTTTAATTCTGTTTCTCTCTCCACAGACGCTGCCAGACCTGCTGAAGGTTTCCAGCATTTTTGGTTTCTACAAAAGTAGGGAAGTTAGGGGAAATTCACTGGTTTGGTCTCCACTGGAGTATTGCATTCTGGGCACCACGCTTCAGGAAGGATGTGAAGGCATTAGGAGAAGATGCAGAAAAGATTTACAAGAATTATTTCAGGGATAACAGACTTCAGTTAAGTGGATAGATTGGAGAAGCTGGGGCTGTTCTCCTTAGAGAAGGGAAGGTTGAGAGGAGATTTGATGGATGTATTCAAAATCATTAAGGGTCTGGACTAAATAGATGGAGAGAAACATTCCCATAGGCAGAAGGACCAAGAATGAGAGGACCTCAATTTGAGGTGAATGGCAAAAGGTGACGTGAGGGGAAATGTTTTTAGGCAGCGAGTAGTTAGGTTCTGGAAAGCACTGCCTGCGAGTGTGAATCAATTGGACTTTCAAAAGGGAATTGCATCATTACCCAAATAGAAAAAAATAGCAGCTCTGCGGAGAAAGGACAAGGGAGGGAGACTAGCTGAGGGCAGGGGAGGGAGACTAGCTGCAAAACGCAGCAACATGTGGTCCTGGGTCACACAGGCCTGGAAAACCTTGGGTTTGGATGCTAGTGACTGCTGTATGCTGAACCTCAGCCAGTGTGATAACACCACACTTGGCCTGAAGAAACAGAAACTAGGAGCAGGAGTAGCCTGTTCGGCCCTTCAAACCTAGGCCGTCATTCAATATGATCATGGCTGATCCTCTATCTCAACGTCATATCCCCGCTTTCTCTCCATACCCCTTTGTGCCCCTAATATCCAAAAAATGATCAATTTCTTTCTTGAATTTACTCAGTGACCTGGCTTCCATAGCCTTCTGTGGTAGAGGATTCCACAGGTTGACCACCCTCTGAGTGAGGAAATCTTTCCTCATCCCAGTCCTAAGTGGCCTACCCCATAGTCTGAGACTGTGGCCCCTGATTCTAGACTCCCCAACCAGGGGAAACATCCTCCCTGCATCCAGTCTTTCTAGCCCTGTTAGAATTTATATGTTTCAATCAGATCCCTTCTCATTCTTCTAAACGCTAGTGAATACAGGCCCTGTTGAACCAATCTCTCCTCATAAAACAGCCCTTACGTTTCCGGTATCAGTCGAGTGAACCTTCACTGCATTCCCTCCATGGCAAGTATATCCTTTCTTAGGTAGGGAGACCAAAATTGCAAGCAATACTCCAGGTGTGGTCTCTGCAAGGCCCTGTATAACTGCAGTAAGACATCCCTACTTTTGAACTCAAATCCTCTTGCAATGAAGGCCAACATACCATTTGCCTTCCCAATTACTTGCTACACCTGCCTGTTTACTTTCATTCACTGGTGTACAAGGACACCTAGATCCCTTTGTACATCCACGTTTCCCAATATATCACCATTTAAATAATACCCTGCCTTTCTGTTTTTCACACCAAAACGTATAACTTCACATTTATCCACTTTATACTGTATCAACCATGTGTCTGCCCATACATACCACTTATCTAAATCGCCCTGAAGCCTCCTTGCATCCTCCTCACAACCTCGCCTAGTTTTGTGTCATCAGCAAACTTGGAAATATTGCATTTGGGTCCATCTAAGTCTATTATATAAATCGTGAATAGCTGGGGCCCAAGCACTGATCCTGCGGTATACATTTATAGTTACCGCCTGCCATCCGGAAAAAGACCCATTTATTCCCACACTCTGCGGTCTGTCAACCAATTCTCAATCCATGCCAGTATATTACCTCCAATCCCATGTGCTTTAATTTTGCCTACTAGCCTCTTATTTGGGACCTTATCAAAAGCCTTCTTGAAATCCAAACACACCACATTCACTGGTTCTCCCTTAACTATTCTACTAGTTACATCCTCAAAAAAACTCTAGTAGATAGTTAAGCATGATTTCTCTTTCATAAACCCATGCTGACTTCGTCTAATCCCGTTAATGCTTTCCAAGTGTTCTATTACCACGTCTTTTATAATAGACTCTAGCATTTTCCCCACTACTGATGTTAGGCTAACTGGTCTGTAATTCTCTGTGTTTTCTCTCCCTCCTTTTTTTAAATAGTAGTGTTACATTTGCCACCCTCCAATCTGTAAAAACTGCTCCAGAGTCTATAGAATTTTGGAAGATGACCACCAATGCATTCAGTATTTCCAGGGCCAATTCATTTAATACTCTGAGATGTAGATTATCAGGCCCTGGGGATTTTTCAGCCTTTAACCCCATTAATTTCTCTAGCACCATTTTTTTTTTTTACTACTATTGATTTTCTTCAATTCCTCCCTCTCACTGGACCCTTGGTTCCCTAACATTTCTGGGAAATTATTTGTGTCCTCTTTTGTGAATGCAGAACCAAAATATGTGTTCAATTCTTCTGCCATTTCTTTGTTCCCCATTATAATTTCCCCCATTTCTGACTGTTAGGGACCTACATTTGTCTTTGCTAATTTTTTTCTCTTCACATATTTATAGAAGCTTTTATGTTCCCTGCAAGTTTACTCTCATACTCCATTTTCCCCTTCTTGATCAATCTTTTTGTCCACTTTTTTTGAATTCTAAACTGCTCCCAATCCTCAGTTTTGCTGCTTTTTCTGACAATTTTATATGTCTCCTCTTTGGATCTAATACTATCCTAAATTCTTTCGTAATCCATGGTTGAGCCACCTTTCCTGTTTTATTTTTGCGCCAGACAGGAATGAATAATTGTTATAACTCATGCATGCTTTCCTTAAATATTAGCCATTACCTATCCATCATCAACCCTTTTAGTAAGGTTCCCCAATCCATCATTGCCAACTTGCACCTCATACCCTCATAGTTCCCTTTATTTAGATTCAGGACCCTAGTTTTGGATTCAACTTCTTCACTCTCCATCTTAATGAATAATTCTATCATTTTATGGTCACTCTTCCCCAAGGGACTCCACACAAGATTGTTAATTAATACTTTCTCATTGCACAATACCCAGTCTAGGATAGCCTGCTCACTAGCTGTTTCCTCAACATATTGGTCTAAAAAAATCATCATGCACACACTCCAGGAAATCCTCCTCCACAGTATTATTGCTAGTTTGGTTTGTCCAATCTATATGTAGATTAAAGTCACACATGATTACATTTGTGCCCTTATTGCATCTCTAAGTTCCTGTTTAATGCTTTTCTTTACATCTTTGTTACTGTTTGGGGGCCTATAGACAACCCCCACCAACATTTTCTGCCCCTTGATGTTTCTTATCTCCAACCATACAGATTCCACATCATGATTTTCTGGGCCAATATCCTTCCTCACTATTGCATTGATTTCCTCCTTTACTAAAAGTGCTATCCCACCTCATTTCCATATTTGTCTGACCTTCCTAAATATTGAATACCTCTGGATGTTCAGTTCCCATCCTTGGTCCCCCTGCAGCCATGTCTCCATAATTGCAACTATATCATAACCATTTATATCTATTTGCAGTGTTAATTCATCTACTTTATTGCGAATGCTCCATGCATTAAGATACAATATCTTTAGACTTTTCTTTTTAACCTTGTTAGTCATCTTAGCTTTATTTTGCAGTATAACACCATTTGTTTCTCGCCCGTTTTTTCTGCCTTCCACTTTTACTTCTTACTTTTCTGCCTTTTGTTTCTATTCTCCCCGACTGCACTAGCAAACACAACCCCCCCCCCACCCCCACCACCCCGAGAACATTGGTCCCGGTCCTGCCTAGATGCAGCCCGTCCCGTTTGTACTGGTCCCACCTTCCCCAGAACAGATCCCAATGTCCCCAGGAATCTGAATCCCTCCCCCCTACACCATTTCTTCAGCTAGGTATTCATCTGATATATCCTGTTATTTCTACTCTTGCTAGCACGTGGTACTGGTAGTAATCCTGAGATTAGTACCTTTGAGGTCGTACTTTATAATTTACGTCCTAACTCCCTATATTCAGCTTGTAGGACCTCATCCCTTTTTTTACCTATGTTGTTGGTACCAATATGCACCACAACCACTGGCTGTTTGCCCTCCCCCTTCAGAATGCCCTGCAGCCTCTCTGAGACATCCTTAACCCTGGCACCAGGGAGGCAACATAATATCCTGGAGCCTCTTTTGCGGCCGTAGAAACGCCTGCCTGTTCCCCTTACTATTGAATCCCCTATCCGTATAGCCCTGCCATTCTCCTTGCAGCAGAGCCACCCATGGTGCCATGGACTTGGCTCCTGCTGCTTTCCCCTGAGAAGTCATCTCCCCCAACAGTGTCCAAAATGGTCTATCTGTCAGAGGGGACTCCTGCACTACCTGCCTTCCTCTACTCTGCCTGGAGGTCACCCATCCCCTTTCTGCCTGTTCAGTCTTTACCTGCAATGTGACCACCTCACTGAACGTGCTGCCCACAACAATCTCAGCATCACGGATGCTCCACAGTCAATCTACCCACAGCACCAACTCAGAAATGCGGTTAGCCAGTAGCTGTAGCTGAACACACTTCCTGCACACATGGTCGCCAGGGACACTGGAAGTGCCCATGATTTCCCATATAGCATAGGAGGATCATATCACGGGTGTGAGCTCTACTGCCATGACTTCCCTTTCGATTAAGCTCGTTAGTTACTCCCTTTAAAGAATATTAGCTATGTTAGGGGCCTTATTCTACTCCAAACACTCCCACTACAGTCCAACATCCTCTCCTTATTTTGTTTAAGCTAATGGACTGCAGCAGTTTAATTAGTAGAAAAAGTAGAAGTACTCACCTGACCCTACTTACCAATCAGGTGCCTCCCCTGCGTCGCGTTATTTTTTGAATCGTGACGTTACTTCGAACTCCATTGCCTGAAGGCCGTGAAGGTACGCCTCCCCTCTCTGGTCTCGGCCTCTGTTTTTTGCGCCCTCTTATACCACTCTCGCTGGCCTCTCCTCTCCGGTCTAAAACTCATTTCCTTCCAACACTAACAGCAACTTTTAGTTAATTGCTAAATTAAAGAAAGACTTTAGATAGAATTTAACCCTTAATTTAACCCTTAAATTCCCTCAGTCACCAATCTCCAGCTGAAACTCTCTACTGCAGCCAAACACAGCACTCTTGTGCAGAACCCCGATCCAGATTGCCTCCCCTGCTGAATATTGTGAACATCAGGAAATCATATTTTGATGAAATTGGACTCACCCTGTGCACCACTGTGCAGGGTTTGGAATGAAGGGTTATCATTGGGATGAGGCACAGGAAATCTAGCAGGATCCAGAAAGAGTCGGTACTCCAGGAGAGAGTACTGCAGGGAAATTATTGTAGAAGCTATCTTATGTAACAAACTGATCCATCTCTTACCTCTTATGTTGACTATGATTGTTCAACCAAGCAGGTGGAGTCTATCATTCGGGGCTATGTATTAGCTTTGTATCTCACCTAATGCTCAGGGCGACTCAACAGAGTTTATGAGTGCTTGGCTGCAGAAGCTGCTCTTTATCTATAGACATTGTAAATGTTGCAAAAGCTGCTGTTTTTAATTAAATGTATTTTTTTCCAGTGTCCTATATATTCACCAACTAGGAAGCATTTCCACACCAAGAGAAAGCTACAGTGAGTATAATGAAAGAAAGAAGGGCTTGCACTTATATAGCATGTCCATGACCTCAGGATGTCCCAGCGCACCTTACAGTCATTGAAATAATTTTGCTGTAATGTAGGAAACACAGCGAGGCCCCAGAAACATTAAAAACAAGATAATGACCAGTTCACCTGTTTTAGCCTTGTTGGTTGAGCACTAAAAATTGGTCAGGACACGAGTCGCGTCAAGGCATCTCTTATGACCAACTTATATGGCAGACCAGACCTCGATTTTAACACCTTATCTGAAAGATAGCACTTCTGCTCCCTCAGCACTGCCCTGAAGTATCAGCCCAGGATTGAGTCTCTGGAATGGGACTTGAACCCACAATCTTTCGACTCAGCTGAGAGTGCTACCACTGACAAAGCTGACACCTCAAACTGTACCAACTCTAACCTGTAAGTTCTTACAATACAAACGCTTGCCAGAAATGCTGGTGAATTTGCATTATAAGATTTCCATGTCACATCAAGGCTAACCTTGTGGAATATAATTCCAGGGTTGGCGGCTCAACCTGAATCCAGAGTGAAGTGGAGTGTGAGACTCCCTCCTGCAAGGACTCCATACTTCTCTGGAACCAGATTTAGCTGGACTGTGGGGGTGGGCTGTACCTAAATTATAGGATCTGCATAAGTGTGAATTAAGTCTGCTTAGGGACTGGTATAGCACCTTGATTTTTAAATTCTCATCCTTGTTTTCAAATCCTTTTCTGCCCTTGCACCCTCCCCATCTTTGTAACCTTCAGTCTTATAACCCTCCATGATATCTATGCTCCTCCAATTTTAGATTCTTGAGCATCATCGATTTTAATCGCTCCACCATTGGCAGCCGTGCCTTCAATTGTCTAGTTCTGGAATTCCCTCCCTAAATCTCTCTATAACTCTCTACCTCACTTTCTTCCCTTACAATGCTTCTTCAAACTTAATTTCTTTCACCAAGTTTTCGGTCACCTGTCCTAATATCTCCCTACGTGACTTGCTGTCAATTTTAGTTTGATAATACTCCTGTGAAGCACCTTGGGACATTTTACTATATTAAAGGTGCTATTAAAATGTAAGTTGCTGTTGCTGCACTACATTTCCAGTGTTCGTTGAATACTGCTTCTCTCATATTGTAGCTGATATAAATCTCTCTGGATAGATGAATCCCTCACATGACCATTCATCCCTTATTATCTTGTGTTGTTGTGATGTTCTAATTTAATTTCATCAGCTGCTGTTTGTATTTTTCAGACAGACAGTTAAACTGGATGTATTCAAGCAGCAACCAGCTGTATCAGTATTAAACATACTCCTGGAGGAGGTAGTCAGTGAGCTGACTGTGGGATTGATCCGAAGGGTTGTTGAGGAGCTTGTCAGAAATCACCTGACCACCACAGCCATCAATGAATCTCTGACAGAAGTAATGGCGGAAACGATTGAGCCAATGGTGCCACAGCTTGTGGGTGTCACTGAATAACCTTGTGTTACATTTTCTGTTTAAAGTGAAATTCATCTCATAATGAAACATTGATTTGTCAAATTGCCCTGAGTGATACCACCGTGTATAAGAATCATTGACAGCCAAGCAACATGTTGAATAAGTGAGTTTGGTCTCACTTAACTGACACTGTCACAATGTTACTTGGGTATTTTCTTTTGGGCACTGAGATGTGTGCACATTCAGTGCGCATGTCAAACTGCAGTAAATGTAACAACAAACTTTTGGCATTATCCCAAGATCAGCTTCATTAAGACATCAATCCATAGTTTGTTAGCCTGTTCAGAGAAATAATTTGCATTTATGTAGTTATAATAGCTAGATCGTTACATATCCCAAAATACTTTTCAAAAGTACTTCATTAGCTGTAGTGCAGTCACTGTTCCAATATAGGGAAATGCAGCAGCCAATTTACACATGGTAAGGTTCCATAAACAGTGAGATGGTATTGCTGGTTGAGAGAGAAATATTGGCCAGAACCCCCCTGTTGTTTTTCCGATAACACCATGGGATTGCCTCTGTTTACCATTCATCCAAAAGACAGCATCACCAGCAGTACAGCACTCCATCAATGTTGCACTATATATGGTGTGTATATATAATATTATGTGTATGTGTGCATGGTGGCATATACCAGTAACTGCTGATTCAGTGGTGAGAATGTTACCATGGCTGATGCTTAAACACACCCTGCCACTGATGGCAGGAAAGGAGGAATTCTCCTTAGCCTAATATTCTTCCTTTAACCAACACCATCAGAAACAGTATAATTGACCATGCATTCACTGCAGCTTGTGGGATGTTGCTGATGCAGAATGGCTGCAGAATTTTCCTACAGAACAACAGAGACTGCACTTCAATACAATTGTATTGAAGCTGTTTAAAACATTTCTGGGGAGCTTGATAAATAAAACACTTTATTTAGCCTGATTCCTTGCTTGCTATGTAGATCTGCTGCCAAGAATTTATTATTGTTTTCAAACCCACAGGTGAAAGAAGCTGTAAGTGAGATATGGCAAGAGGGAATCCTACAGGAAGAAATCCTGCCAGAGGTACTGGATGAGGAAATGAGGAATGTTGCAGTGTTACTGCTGGGCGAATATGACACTTAACTATATGAACAGCAGAAGCAGGCAGTAAGTGAAGGACCAGGGAGTTGTCTGTTAGACCACAGTGATTGTGATTGTTTGTTTCATATTTAAATTATTATTGTAAAAGTATTTATTAAAAAGTTATCCAGTGTACTGCTGCTCTGATTGTGGGTAAGCGGTCAGCCTGGCTTAGCACTGGACTATACAGTTATAGTCACCAGCTTGCTTGGTATAATTGTCCATTGATCCCTGTTGGCAAAGATGCATGCATGGTTGTCAGGGCAAGTTTGGGCCTGAGTGTGGTCAAATGGTTGATAATTCCTGTAAGGCTCACATAAGAACAATAGCCATTTGAGTGAGGTACTGTGGGGGTCAGGCAGTATCTGTGGAGAGAGAAACAGAGTTAACATTTAAGGTTTGTGACCTTTGGTTAGAACTGGCAAAAAGTTAGAAGTCTAACCAATTTTAAGCATGTACAGAAGCAGGGAAAAACCCGGACCAAAGAAGGAACAAAAAGGAAGGTCTTTGACATGTGGAAGACAGGAGAGACTAATGACAAAAGGGATGATGGGGAAAGGCAGATTGGTATGGTAATGGGACAAGTAAAAAAGCAAAAGATGTGTCAGGATGAGATGTAAACGATCCCATCTGAAACAATTGGTGCCAAGATTATCGTCTGAAAATATTGAACTCAGTGTTGAGTCCAGAAAGCTGTGAAGTGTCGAACTGGAAAATTAGGTGCTGTTGCTCGAGCTTCTGTTGAGTTGCATCATCGGTGAGTCAGCAGGAGATTGTGCCTTTAGAACGCAACAGGGTGAAATTGGGAGGAGAAGAAAGAGATGAGAAGAGAGGGTAAGTATTTAAACCTTTTGGTTTGGACCAGGAATTACTTAGTGGGGAAGGCAACAGGAGCAATAGCACAGAAAGAATCAGAGATAGCAAGAAGCCAACAAAAAGCAATGGAGAATTAGAGATGAACAGAACCCAAAAATCCACAGGTTTTTAAGGGCAGTGTAAACACCATGATCCACTCCAGTGCTGATTTAGCCAGTATTTGTGGGGTCAGGGGGAGACCATCTATTTTAGATAAACTGGTTGAGTGCCCATGTCACTAGGAGGTGATTGTCATGGGCTGCTTTATGAGAGAGGCCACTCAAAGCAGTCAGTGTTGCCTGGTCTGTAGCTGCAGAAGGTAGTGGGGGAGCTGTTCCAAACCCAGCTCCTTTTCACAAAAGCATGGTGGAAACCTGGAGCAGTCTTTTCCAAAAGGCAGCTATGCTGGGAGCCAGTTGGAGCTTTCAAGTCTGAGACTGATAGGTTTTTGGGAATGACTGTCAAAGCATATGAAACAAGGATGAATAAATCGGGTTCAGTTGCAGATCAACCATGATCTAATTAAAATCTCAAAGTCTAGAGGAGGCCATTGAGCCCATCATGTCTATGCTGGCTCTTTGATAGGCTTACCCAATTAATCTCACTCCCCTGCTCTTTGTAGCCCTGTAATATTTTTCTCTCAAGTGCTTATCAAATTCACTTCTGCTTCCGCCACCCTTTCAGGCAGCACATTCTTGATCATAACAACTTGCTGCCCAAATAAAAATGTTTCCTCATGGGCTCCCTGTGCTCTTTAAATCTGTCTCCTCGGGTTACCAACTCTTCTGTCACTCAAAATAGCTTATTCCCTATTTACGCTGTCAAAGCCCTTCATAATTTTGGACACCTCTATTAAACCTCCTCTTAACCTTTTCTGCCTTAAGGAAAACAAGCCCAGCTTCTCCAGGCTCCCCACATAATTGAAATCTCTCACCCTGACATTCTAGAAAGCCTCCCCTGCACCATCACCAAGGCCTTAACATTCTTCCTAAAGTGGATGTGGTAACATGCTCATGGGACCAACTTCTGTTCCTGTATACACCTCCGCAAGCTACATTTTGGTGTCCTGTTAATTATAAGGGGATGAAAGGATGCAGGAGTTATTTTGAAAATCTTCAGGAGTCCAGACCAAGATCCAGTTGGGCCCCACCTCCATGTGCCCTTTTCAGGTGATGTGAATATAGCTGTGGTTTATTGATAGAGAACACTGGAACTCTGTTAGGTACTACGTGAAGAAACTGTTAAGAGATTGGTGTTGAGTTGGAATTAGCTTTGGCTGGGGAAGGACAATCTCTATAAAGGAGATGGTGGAATCATAAAATTGTGAAATGGGAGATGAAAATGAGACGAAGGTACATCAGTGGTTTACAGTAATTAGTAACACAAGCGTTTTCAGAGCCTAATAATTTACATATATTTTCATGCAGATCACGACATATGCTGGCAAGAGACTGATTGACATGTTCCTTCTGGAGAATCTGTTGAAGGTTGTAGGAAACCAGGGGAGAGCATTCTCTGAAAAGGTTGAACTGGACAGGCTATTAGACAGTGAGTTGTTCTACTCTGCATATCCACACACAGTATCATCCTTAAGGTGACTGTGCAATGTGTACAATTGCACTGAGCACAGAGTGGCAGGACATGTCTCCACCCTCACTCCCGCCTCCACCCTCACCCCCACCCACACACAGCCTGCTTAGTCAGAGGTCAAAGGTTTCCCAAGAAAGGAAAATTCATGAGCTGATGAAACCTCTCCTGGTATATCTTCTTGGAGCCAGTTACTAAGCAACTTTTGCAAAATCCAAGAAGAGCCGTGAGATTCAAACCTCTCAGTTGTGTGAAAAGGAAGACAGAATCTGAAAGAAATGGGAGTGATTTCTATTTAAACTAATGCCGACAGGGGCAGTGTTATGTGAGTGCTTGTGCAAGTCTGTGTTCTAAATAAATGTGGCATAAAAACCAGTGTCAGTAACTACTGGATTGTCATAAAACTCAATCTGGTTCATAAATGTTCTTTAGAGAAGAAGATCTGCTGTCCTAAGCCACTCTGGCCTACATGCGACTTCATTCACTTGACCCTTGACTGCCCTTTGAAATGGCCAAGCAAGCCTCTCAGCTGTATTGGAGAAGGCTGCTCACCAACAATTTCTCGAGGTATGGGTAATAAATCCTGGCCTTGCCAGTGACCCACATCCCGTGAATGAATATATAAAAAAGCAGGCCAAGATGAAAAAGCTGTTAGACCTTGAGCCAGCATTGCTAGAAGGATGTACTTACAATGACACATCCACACAGCTAGCTTCCATTACAAATGTAGACATAGGAATTTATAATGGAAATAGAAAAATAGCAAACAGACATTGTCTTCAAAATGAGTTATGTTGGTGCAATTTGGTTATCCTGTGTGCTCTAACTCCACTCTATCTGATAAGAACAGGAGTAAGCCATTTGGTCCCTCAAGCCTGCTCCACCATTTAATACAATCATGGCCTGTGGCCTGAACTCCACTTTCCAGCCAGCCCCACAACCCTTGGCTCCCTTGTAGACCATGTGGAAGTTGAACCTACAGCATACTGACTCAGTAATGAGAGTGCAACTCACTGAGCCGCAACTGCCACCAGGTGGATTCTCAAACATCTTTGCTATGAATGTTCCATTCATTTCATCACAAGAGTTGCTGGTTATTAACTCAAAACATACTCAACATTCTCTTTTGCAGGTTGGATGCTTGACCTTCTTTTGGGGCAATACCTTAACATTACCCAACATAATCATTTAACTGTTGAAAATGTGGCGCTGAGGGATTACCACACAAAGGCTTTCACTGAAGTGGTGAGTGCAAATTTCATACACTTAATTTTCAGTGTTTCCTGTTTGGCCCTCCTGCCCAAAGCCCTCCTGCAAGCCCAGGTATCTTTTTCTCTTAGTAATTATTTTTACATCTGTGACTTGCGTTTTTAGGTTTTTAAGGATGTAGGAATGAAACACTTCCAATTTCAAGTGCCACCATCAACAACAACCAACAGAGTGATCCCTCTACACTGTCCCCATCAAACGCTCCCATGACAGGTACAGCATGGGGTTAGATACAGTGTAAAGCTCCCTCTGCACTGTCCCCATCAAACATTCCCAAGGCTAATCTATCCTGAGTTAGGTACAAGATGAAACTTACTCTGTTTATTCCATCAATCTGGTTCAACGATAACTTCAGAAGTGCACCCCATACTACTCCAAACTCTGTATCCATCTGAGTCACAACATCGTCTTCTGTCCCTTTGAGATCAACGAATGAAGAGAAATTTTGTGCTGCAAGTCCATTACCATGGAGAGTTAAATGACATAACATAATATTTTTTGCACAGGACATTTAGAAATTGCAGGCAGGATTATTTCTCCTATTCAAGCATTGCTATTTGGCAGACATTGCTGGGCTTGGTAGCCACTGGCGGTTCCCTTCCATCTGATTCTTTCACTTCCTTCTCTAAATTAAAGAATTATTCAGAATTCCCAGTGGAATGATTGAGAGATGAGGAATCCATGGTCAAACGCAGGCCCCACCACACACAATGACTTCTGGCAGGCATGGTTGAATCAACAGTGACAGATTTCTCTCTTTTGCAGGTGCTCAACGTGATCTTGACAGAAATGAGTGAACACATGGATGAAGACTTGGCTGATCTTTTCCAGTACGAACGACAAATGGAGGAAACAAATTTCATTACAGATTAGCAATATCTGGGTGACTCAGACTGTGGGTATCAGGGTGGCTGAGCCTATGGATATCAGGGTGACCGAGGCTGTGGATGTCAGGGTGACTGAGGCTGTGGATAGCGGGGTGATTCAGACTGGATATCGGGGTGATTCAGACTGTGGATAGCAGGGTGATTCAGACTGGATATCAGAGTGATTCGGACTGTGGATAGCAGGGTAATTCGGACTATGGATAACGGGGTGATTCGGACTGTGGATAGCAGGGTGATTCAGACTGGATATCAGAGTGATTCGGACTGTGGATAGCAGGGTAATTCGGACTATGGATAACGGGGTGATTCGGACTGTGGATAGCAGGGTGATTCAGACTGGATATCAGGGTGATTCGGACTGTGGATACTGGGATAATTAGGACTGTGGATAGCGGGGTGATTCAGACTGGATATCGGGGTAATTCGGACTGTGGATAGCGGGGTGATTCAGACTGGATATTGGGGTAATTCGGACTGTGGATAGCGGGGTGATTCAGACTGGATTTCCGGGTGATTCGGACTGTGGATAGCGAGGTAATTCGGACTGTGGGTAGCGGGGTGATTCGGACTGGATATCGGGGTAATTCGGACTGTGGATAGTGGGGTGATTCAGACTGTGGATATCGGGTGATTGAGACTGTGGATATCGGGGTGATTCGGACTGTGGATATCGGGTGACTTGGGCTATGGGTATCAGAGTGTCTGAGGCTGTGGATCTCGGGGTGACTAAGGCTATGGATCTTGGGGTGACTAAGGCTATGGATCTCGGGTTGACTGAGGCTGTGGATCTCGGGGTGACTGAGGCTGTAGACATCAGTGTGACTTGGACTGTGGTTAACGGGGTGATTTGGACTGTGGATATCGGGGTGACTTGGACTATGGATATTGGGGTGATTTGGACTATGGATATTGGGGTGATTTGGACTGTGGATATCGGGGTGATTCGGACTGTGGATAACGGGGGATGCGGACTGCGGATTTTGGGGTGATTCGGACTGGATATCGGGGTGATTCAGACTGTGGATATCGGGGTGATTCGGACTGTGGATATCGGGGTGATTCGGACTGTGGATATCGGGGTGATTTGGACTGTGGATAGTGGGGTGATTCTGACTGTGGATAGTGGGGTGATTCTGACTGTGGATAACAGGGTGATTCGGACTATGGATGTCGGAGTGACAGACTGTGGATATTGGGGTGACTGAGGCTATGGATATCTGGGTGACTGAGGCTGTGAATCTCGGGATGACTAAGACTGTGGATAACGGGGTAATTCAGACTGGATATCGGGATGACTGAGGCTCTGGATCTCGGGGTGACTGAGGCTTTGGATCTCGGGGTGACTGAGGCTGTGGACATCAGTGTGACTTGTACTGTGGATAACGGGGTGATTCGGACTCTGGATATCAGAGTGATTTGGACTATGGATATTGGGGTGATTTGGACCGTGGATATCGGGGTGATTCGGACTGTGAATAACGGGGTGATTCGGACTGTGGATAATGGGGTGATTCGGACTGTGGATAATGGGGTGATTCGGACTGTGGATAGCGGGGTGATTCGGACTGTGGATATCGGGGTGATTCGGACTGTGGATATCGGGGTGATTTGGACTGTGGATAGTGGGGTGATTCTGACTGTGGATAACAGGGTGATTCGGACTATGGATGTCGGAGTGACAGACTGTGGATATTGGGGTGACTGAGGCTATGGATATCCGGGTGACTGAGGCTGTGAATCTCGGGATGACTAAGACTGTGGATAACGGGGTAATTCAGACTGGATATCGGGATGACTGAGGCTCTGGATCTCGGGGTGACTGAGGCTTTGGATCTCGGGGTGACTGAGGCTGTGGACATCAGTGTGACTTGTACTGTGGATAACGGGGTGATTCGGACTGTGGATATCAGAGTGATTTGGACTATGGATATTGGGGTGATTTGGACCGTGGATATCGGGGTGATTCGGACTGTGAATAACGGGGTGATTCGGACTGTGGATAATGGGGTGATTCGGACTGTGGATAGCAGGGTGATTCGGACTGTGGATAGCGGGGTGATTCGGACTGTGGATAGCGGGGTGATTCGGACTGTGGATAGCGGGGTGATTCAGACTGTGGATAGCGGGGTGATTCGGACTGTGGATGGCGGGGTGATTCGGACTGTGGATAGCGGGGTGATTCGGACTGTGGATAGCGGGGTGATTCGGACTGTGGATAGCGGGGTGATTCGGACTGTGGATGTCGGAGTGACTGAGACTGTGGATATCGGGGTGACTGAGGCCATGGATATCAGGGTGACTGAGGTTGTGGATCTCGGGGTGACTGAGGCTGTGGACATCAATGTGACTCGGACTGTGGATAGCGGGGTGATTTGGACTGTGGATGGCGGGGTGATTTGGACTGTGGATAGCGGGGTGATTTGGACTGTGGATATTGGGGTGATTCGGACTGGATGTCAGGGTGGTTCAGATTGTGGATAGCGGGGTGAATCGGACTGTGGACATCGGGGTGATTCAGACTGGATATCGGAGTAATTTGGACTGTGGATATCGGGGTGATTCAGACTGTGGGTATCGGGGCGACTTGGACTATGGATATCGGAATGACTGAGACTGGATATCAGGGTGATTTGGACTGTGGATATTGGGGTGATTCGGACTGTGGATATTGGGGTGATTCGGACTGTGGATATTGGAGTGTTTCAGACTGGATATCGGGGTGATTTGGACTGTGGATATTGGGGTACTTTGGACTGTGGATAGCGGGGTGATTCAGACTGGATAGCGGGGTAATTCGGACTGTGGGTAGCGGGGTGATTCGGACTGGATATTGGGGTAATTCGGACTGTGGATAGTGGGGTGATTCAGACTGTGGATATCGGGGTGATTGAGACTGTGGATATCGGGGTGATTGAGACTGTGGATATCGGGGTGATTGAGACTGGATATCGGGGTGACTGAGGCTCTGGATCTCGGGGTGACTGAGGCTTTGGATCTCAGGGTGACGGAGGCTGTGGACATCAGTGTGACTTGTACTGTGGATAACGGGGTGATTCGGACTGTGGATATCAGAGTGATTTGGACTGTGGATATCGGGGTGATTCGCACTGTGAATAACGGGGTGATTCGGACTGTGGATAATGGGGTGATTCGGACTGTGGATAGCAGGGTGATTCGGACTGTGGATAGTGGGGTGATTCGGACTGTGGATAGCGGGGTGATTCGGACTGTGGATAGCGGGGTGATTCGGACTGTGGATAGCGGGGTGATTCGGACTGTGGATAGCGGGGTGATTCGGACTGTGGATAGCGGGGTGATTCGGACTGTGGATAGCGGGGTGATTCGGACTGTGAATAGCGAGGTGATTCGGACTGTGGATAGCGGGGTGATTCGGACTGTGGATAGCGGGGTGATTCGGACTGTGGATAGCGGGGTGATTCGGACAGTGGATAGCGGGGTGATTCGGACTGTGGATAGCGAGGTGATTCGGACTGTGGATAGCGGGGTGATTCGGACTGTGGATAGCGGGGTGATTCGGACTATGGATGTCGGGGTGACTGAGACTGTGGATATCAGGGTGACTGAGGTTGTGGATCTCGGGGTGACTGAGGCTGTGGACATCAATGTGACTCGGACTGTGGATAGCGGGGTGATTTGGACTGTGGATGGCAGGGTGATTTGGACTGTGGATGGCGGGGTGATTTGGACTGTGGATAGCGGGGTGATTTGGACTGTGGATAGCGGGGTGATTTGGACTGTGGATAGCGGGGTGATTTGGACTGTGGATAGCGGGGTGAATCGGACTGTGGACATCGGGGTGATTCAGACTGGATATCGGAGTGATTCGGACTGTGGATATTGGGGTGATTCACTCTGGATATCGGAGTGATTCGGACTGTGGATATCGGAGTGTTTCAGACTGAATATCGGGGTGATTTGGACTGTGGATATCGGGGTGATTCGGACTGTGGGTATCGGGGCGACTTGGACTATGGATATCGGAGTGACTGAGACTGGATATCAGGGTGATTTGGACTGTGGATAGCGGGGTGATTCAGACTGTGGATATTGGGGTGATTCAGACTGGATATCGGGGTGATTCGGACTGTGGATATTGGGGTGATTCGGACTGTGGATATTGGGGTGATTTGGACTGTGGATATTGGAGTGTTTCAGACTGGATATCGGGGTGATTTGGACTGTGGATATCGGGGTGATTCAGACTGGATATTGGGGCGACTGAGACTGTGGATATTGGGGCGACTGAGACTGTGGATATCGGGGTGACTGAAGCTGTGCATTTTGGTATTACTGAGACTGTGGATATCGGAGTGACTGAGACTGTAGATATCGTGATGACTGAGACTAGATATCGGGGTGACTGCAACTGTGCATGTCAGGATTACTGAGACTGTGGATGTTAGAGTGATTAAGACTGTGGATATCGGGGTGACTCGGACTGTAGGTATCGGGGTGACTTGGACTGTGGATACTGGGGTGACTAAAGCTGTGGATATTGGGGTGAGTGAGGCTGTGGATAAGCAATTTGAATGTCAGAGCTTGGATTTGACTTGACAGATAGTGAGAAGATCTAGACCCATTAATCTGAGCTCCTGAGGACCAGGATAAGAAACACTGCCGGTGGGAATAATTCCAGGCGATGGGACTCAGCTACAATGTTCTAACAAAAAACCTTTCACTCTGTACATTAAAGTCGTCACATAGATATTCTGATTGTGTTGCACTCGGTAACCATTTACTTTGAATGGGTTACCATTAGCGCTATAAAAGGAAAATCTAGACCAGTGTATACAGTTTCATGAAGAACTTTATACATGCACAGATTAACTGATGTTTGCAATTGATTTGCTGCAAACTAATCAAGTATTTCAGATGATTTGTAGATAGAATAACAACCCCCTGGGAGTGAGTTACAGTCTGGAATCTAATAAAGGGGTTTGGTAGGGCTTAGGGGCTTATAGAATAACAGATACCCAGAAGTGATTTATAGGCTGGAATCTAATCAAGCTAATTTGAAGACTTGAGAACAAAGCTCAAGTTTTGATTTTTGCCTTGTAATCCAGAAAATCTATATTTTTCATGCAGTTCATTTTATGGGGTTAAAATTGTGGTGCAGTTGCTGGGGGTTTATTGGGTGTTGGCCAATTATAAATGAACAATGACTATATGATATAGAGAAATGGTGCCTGCAGAAACTGAGTTCAAAAATTAATTAAAAATAGTGCTTCCAGCACCATGATGTTACCCTCAGACTGCAGGGAATTCTGGCTTTGAAACTAGCCTTGGAGCCACGAGGATAGAGAATCAGCCAGGATCCCTGTTCCTGATCACTATCCAGGACCTGCTGGAGGGTTCATGTGCATGAGGACAGTCTCCACTTTAATGCCATTCACATTCAACAGCTTGTTGACACACCATGTTAGGTTCACTGGGCAAAATGCAGCTCTTGCCTTACAACCAATAGCCAGGCACATGTCAACAAGATTACTGGCTGGGTCTCTCTCCCTTCTTACCAAACCCTGGAAAAACAGGGCTCTTCTGAACTGTGCAGTTTGGCATTACACTAGCCACTTTTTTCACCCAGCAGGCTAACTGAGGCCTCTTGTTCTTTCATAGCCTAAAAGCTTTTCCTCCAGTGAGGTGAGTTAACCATTCAGATCCACTTGATCTTCTGAAAAAGCTCCATCTTCACTATCAATATTTGTTTCTCAGTATTGGAAAAGCATCAGAAATGATATGGAACTGGCTGGACTCCACCAAACCATCCAGACTTTAATCTACATTTACTGATTTAACTTTAAATTACTAGTCACAACCAGGATGTAAGGAGCCTAAACTATCATTAGCAATGCCCAATCCAATTCCATATTGACCACAACAGGTCTGACAGCATCAGCTCTGATGAAGAGTCATATGGACCTGAAACGTTAACTCTGTCTTTCTTTCCACAGATGCTGTCAGACCTCCTGAGTTTTTCCAGCATTTTTGTTTTTGTTTCAGATTTCCAGCATCTACAGTATTTTGCTTTTATCCACATTGACCACCCTTTCCAAGGAGGGAATAACTAGCCTCAAAACGGACGGAGCCACAACCAATTTTGAAATCATTCAGCTCAGGTTGCTTCAGCACCATGATGGCTGATTTGAAATCCCAAAATCTAGGGAAATTTAAGATTAGTTTTTTTTTACTTGAAATAAATTTCACAAAGAACACAGGTAACGAAAATCACTTCTTTTTATTATTGCTCTGTGCTTTGAAAGACACCAGCCAGACTTTTCCCAACACTCTGCAGAAATTCAGGTATGCGGCTCACGGCACTACTAACCATCTCCCTGAAAAATAAGAGACAAATATTACTGCAATGTATGTGGCATAGTGCAGAGGGAGCTTTACTCTGTATTTAACCCCATGCTGTACCTGTCCTGGGAGTGTTTGATGGGGATGGTGTAGAGGGAGCTTTACTCTGTATTTAACCCCATGCTGTACCTGTCCTGGGAGTGTTTGATGGGGACGGTGTAGAGGGAGCTTTACTCTGTATCTAACCCCACGCTGTACCTGTCCTGGGAGTGTTTGATGGGGACAGTGCAGAGGGAGATTTACTCTGTATCTAACCCCATGCTGTACCTGTCCTGGGAGTGTTTGATGGGGACAGTGTAGAGGGAGCTTTACTCTGTATCTAACCCCGTGCTGTACCTGTCCTGGGAGTGTTTGATGGGGACAGTGTAGAGGGAGCTTTACATCTAACCCCGTGCTGTACCTGTCCTGGGAGTGTTTGATGGGGATAGTGTAGATAGAGATTTATGCTGTATCTAGCCCCGTGCTGTACCTGCCCTGGGAGTGTTTGATGGTGACGATGTAGAGGGAACTTTATTAAAAATCTATGTATTCCTACCTATTGCTAAGTCAGCACAAAATTCACAAAAAAATTTTGTTGTATACGAATGAGGATTTCTTTTCCCAACTGCCTGAGCTTCATATGAAGTTTCCATCTGAAATTTAATGAAACACATTTGGCTGTTTTTTAGCTTCAAATGGAATTTTGTAGCTCCTCACCCTCCCTGTTGAACCAGTTGTGACTCCTTGATGCTTTCCCAAAGCTCTTTCCCGTGCTGCATAAGGGTCTCCGAATAACTTTGATCAGCTCCTGAGGTCTCTGCTGCAGAAATGGCTTCGCCCAAGGGAACTGCATCAGATGCTGAAAAATAGAGACGAGAGAGACGAAGATTGGCAGAGTGTCTGGCAAAGCACTTAACACCAAGCACAACAATTCATACACACAAGAATCCAATCCCAATTCAGTGAAGCATTTGTCTTAGCCAATGATTTTATTGATTATAGAGGAAACAATTTTAACTTGGGCAGCAATTGGATTGTGCGGAGCAAGGCAGGATATGATTGAATTGTTACCCTGTCCCATCAAGTACTGGGGTCTGATGGATCTGGAGAATTTAATGCGAGGCAGGATTCAATAGGTGTGGTGTGACTGACTGACAGTTTTTGGGAGCTGGGTCATCAAGCAGCAACATTCTATTTTAAATCAGGCCCCAGCCAGTAGCCAACTTCAAAGTCCGTGAAAATGAAATGTCGCCATTGTCGTCGATCAGTGAACGGAGTTGGGCAAACTTAACCTTCCCACATTCATTTCACTGGATGAAGTTAAGATCGACCATAGTGTTAATACTAAATTTAGGGTGTTTGATAGAAAATCCAGCCTACTTCAGCTGTTCCTGTCCTGGGAGTGTTTGATGGGGACAGTGTAGAGGGAGCTAACCCCACACTGTACCTGTCCTGGGAGTGTTTGATGGGGACAGTGTAGAGGGAGCTTTACACTGTATCTAACCCCATGTTGTACCTGCACGGGAGTGTTTGATGAGGACAGTGTAGAGGGAGCTTTCCTCTGTATCTAACCCCATGCTGTACCTGTCCTGGGAGTGTTTGATGGGGACAGTGTAGAGGGAGCTTTGCAACTAATCTGAGCATTCATGAGCTGGTAGCGTGCAGGGCTGACACAATATAAAAAGCGGCCAATATTTCATACACTAGTGCTGATCACATTTTCCTTTGGAACAAAATGAACTTGCCAAGAAAAAATGTGATTTTTTTTTATGTTTAAAAGTAAGGAGTCTCCCACATACCAGCCAGCATTGCGCTGAAGGCAACTACAACAGCCAAAGCTACGACTTGAATCTTCATTTTGATTTTTCTTTTCTCCCTTTGTTGCCTTAAATTAGAGGAAAATAATGGGTTAAGAGGATTGGCCTTGAGTTAATGGATAGGTACCAATAATGTGCCGCATCCAGAGTCTCCAACTTATTCATAGCATGCTGGAAAATATTGAAGATCTCTTTCTTTATCCCATCATCTCGCTTGCTGTTTCTATATCACTCTCATGCATTCTTGTCACTTTCTGGCTTTCACTCATTGCTGTGCCTTTCTTACTGTTACATTTGTTTCTGGAATTGATAGTTGCTTGTGGTGCTGTTTATCCGATCTTTCTGACTCACTTCTCTCTCTTCACCTTTCTCTTGAAATCCTCTCTCTCCCTTCTGCTCTGTATGTCTCATTCCCATCCTTTGTCTCAACCCTTCTCCTCTCTACTCTCATCCTCTCTTCCTCTCTACTCTCATCCTCTCTTCATCCCAAGAGTGAGAGCACAGTGTGACCGGTGGGGTGAATAAAAGAGTAGCACCTAGAGTGAGAGCACAGCAAGATGAGTGGGAGGATAAAGGAGCTGTTTGGGGTATTGGGTGGGGAGGCAGGTGGAGTGTTCAGAATGGACTTACCATATTTGGTTTAAAAAAAAGGGGAGGAAAAATCAAAAACAAAAACAATTACCTGGAAAAACTCAGCAGGTCTGGCAGCATCGGCGGAGAAGAAAAGAGTTGACATTTCGAGTCCTCATGACCCTCCAGCAGAACTGAGTGAATCCAAGGAGACGGGTGAAATATAAGCTGGTTTAAGGTGTGTGTGTAGTGGCGGGGTGGGGGGGGGGGGTGGGGGAGCGGCGGGGAGAGAGAAGTGGAGGGGGTTGGTGTGGTTGTAGGGACAAAAGCAGTGAAAGCAGGAAAAATCAAAATTTGATGTCACAAGAGAGCAAGTAAATGAATGGTTGGTGAGTATTTCTTTCTCTAAAGTAGGGCATTCGTCCAAACTAGGAGCTGTAAAATTATAAGTTCCAACTGGAGTAGGTATAATCTTAAATGAATTAATAAGTGTATTAGTACAGAGCAGGTTTAAAGGCATTAGTTTGAATTAATAGTTTAAACAAGGTACTAACTAGATTGCAAAAGAGGGATTAGAGCTTTTTTTTTTAGATCATGGATGGGCATCAATACCCATTGCTTGCAACTCTTGCCCCAGGTGGGAACTTCCTGTGTCTTGAGAGCCCACATGTCTCCATCTGCTTGAGCTTGAGTTCAGGGTTTCTGAGCTTGAGGGGAGCTGGAGTCACTATGGAGCATCTGGGAGGATGATTGTTTCTTGGATCCTACATTCCAGGAGGCAGCCATCCCACAGGCAGTGGGAGTTCAGGATAGTAGATGGGTGGCCATCAGGAAGAGTAGTAAGAGGCAAGAAATATAGGTGTTTTCAGGGTGTGTGCCATCTTTAAACCGATCTTCTGGTTTGCAGACTGATGGGGGTGACAAGACCTTGAAGGAGTGCTGTCCAGACCATACACCAATAAACCAGAACGGAGCAGCAACAATATAGAAATGCCATCATTATAGGAGATTCCATAGTTAGGGGAAAAGGACAGGTATTTCTGATATTTTCATCGTGAGTCCCGCAAGAGTGTTGCCTCCCTGGTGCCAGGGTGAAAGACATCACAGAGAGGGTGCAGAATATCCTGCAGGGAGATGGTAGTGAGTCACAAGTTGTGGTACACACCCTACAGTCAGACCTTCAGCAGCTCAGGAGGAAGTTAAAAGTAGCATTTTTGGATTATTCATGGGAGTAGAAATATGAAGATAGGCAAGATCAATATGTGGCTTGAGGCCTGGTGCAGAAGGGAGGGCTTCAGATGTGTGGGGCCTGGGGACCAGTTCCGGGATAGAAGGCACCTATCCAGAAGGGATGGGTTGCACTTAAAGAAGACTGGTGATGATGTCCTTGCGCAGGTCATTGTTGTCATTGGGGAGGGTTTAAGATAAATTGGCTGGGGGTGGACACCAGTATTTAGAAGTAGAAGAGAGAAACAAGGCATGTAAAGTGGGCGTTGGACAGCAATGCAAAAGGACCATATTAGAAAGGGGTGGTCTAGGAAGGGCTATGAGGAAAACAAGGACAGGGTTAGAATGCAGATATGTAAACACACAAAGGGCAGGGTCTTATGGAGTCCGTAAGAGCAGGGAACGTGGTATGCAGGGTGACTGAATTAGGTGAGTGAAATTTCAATTTCCCAATGGCGGGTTGAGATAAAGTCAGTGGTGTGTGAGGCCTCACACTGGCCTGTGGCGAGTTCCTACTTGGAATACATTTGCATGTCATGAATTCTCATCAGTGCAAAACCTCTTTTAATTACGTCCTGCACTCAAGATAAAGTCAGGGCCACATGAGTCTCATGACACCTGGTTTGTGTTCATTTAAAGGTGGTGTGCAGTAGTAAGCTTTGTGTAGTTGTGCCTGAGATCAGTTGTTGAACTCTTGTTGAACTCTGCAGCACAAGGGAGAGAAGCAAGAAAATGGCTGCTTTCGTGGGGTCTCAGGACTGACGAGTTAGTCAGTGGTGTGGATGTGTGTGTGGAGTGATGTCAAAGTGCATGAGGGATTGAAGGAAGGACAGAGGGGGGAGTAAAAGCAAAGGCTTGGCATCTTGGGTGTTGAGGGAATAGTCAGTGAAGATAAGAAAATGAGGGGCCTAAAGGCCGGTGTCAGTACTGTCCATGTGCAGGTCCATCTCGGGGTGTTGGCTGGCAGAGTCCTTACAGGGCTCTGAGTTCACCTACAACATTTCAGTTAGCCCCGCTGAGAGTGATCTTAGACAATGTCCTTTACAATGCAGAGAAGGGAGAGTCAGCTGAGCCTGCAAGTTCACCCATGCCCCAAACAGTGGTGAGTGCAGCACTGGGCAGTGTGAGCATTCAATAAAGAATAAATGTAAAAACACAACATTATTTCTTCCACAATTAATGTCCCTAATTCCCGTGAACATTAATGTGTGCCAACCATGAGACATGCCAATACATTTAGCTCTCTAAGTTGATCTCAACAAATAACAAGGATGCATGAACAAAGTGAAATCAATATAATGTGACATATTTATATGTAACATTTACATATTACAAAACATTCATGCCACATTTGTGTTCTCAATAAGTCTTATGTTAATGGAAATGGGGTTGGACAGGAAAGTTGTGGCTGTGATCCAAAAACCATGCTGTTTGCCCAGGAGGTTCTTTTATTGCTCGTCCACAGCTGCTGATTGTCAGCTAATGGCGGGTTTCACCACTGAAAAGCTTCCCCCGTCACGTGATCGCACGTGTCTCCTGTGCACGACGGCAGCACTTTAAATTTTGATTGCAATCATGTGGGAACCAGCAAAGAGAAAGCAAAACAGCAAGACAGATGCCCACTTCCTGTTCCACCATCAGGAACAGCGTGGAACGGTTTTAATTCCACCCTAGTGTGTGGTGAGTTACAAGCACCTCGGGTCAACCTCAGTTTGTGAAAGGTGATACACAAATTGTTTGTTCGCTCTTGTTTGTTCGTGGCTGAAGTCAGGCAGTGATGTGGGATATTGTTTTTGGATTTGGAACGATGATGATTAAGTCCAAGACTGACCTTCCCTAATATCCAGTTTCCAACCAGAGTGCAGGCTAGTATGATCAGGAGCAGGACTCCCCTCTCTACACCATGTTGAGGGCAAGTTATACTGTTGGCACTGCCAACTGAACACACACTAAAATTACTGAAAAATGTTAAATGAAATTAACACTTGGATCTAACAATTCTTAAGTTTAATTTAATACAACTAGAAGTAGTAAATTTCACTGACCATCAAATGGTTGTAAACTCATTTCACCTGGAAGATGAGACCTGGGTGTTGGCACCAGTGATGCATCCAATTTTACAATAAATCATTGAAGTCAGAGAAAGCAAAGTAATAATGAAGTGCCCTCTGAAAGGACTGATCCCCTTCCTCTCTCACTCTGACTGTGTGTGTTTGCGAGATCCCCTTCCTCTCTCCCTCTGACTGTGTGTGGGCTGCGATTCAGAGTCACCAGCCTCAGTCCCAGGGGTGCTAGATCTGTTCTCACTAACCGCGACTCATTACCCTTGAGCAACATTGCGGCTAACAGATACGTGTGTGTACACACTCAGACACACACAAATACAGATGACTGAGCACTGACTCCTGCTCACACACTTGGACACTTGCATACATGATTGGTATGGTTAATGGGTGATAATAAACATGGCAGTACTGTTTTTATTCTACTGACTCCTGTGGAATTAAGAGTGGAAAAAGGTGTAAAGTATTAGTATCCCTTGTTTCACACTATTGCAGAAAATTGATTCAGCCCAATTGCATTGACAGACACATGCTTCCCTTGCTCCATATGCAAAGATATGTCACAAAACTGCATCGAATTTCTGTTGATAATTGAATAATTTTCAATACAGCTCTGCAACAGAAGAAAAATGATGCAGTATGGAGCTGATACAGAGCCTTTGCAGCATTAATCTCTAATGCTTACAACAATTAAGGTGCGAGTGGAATCGAGAGTTGCATGGGGCTCTCTCAATGAAGATGTTGGATGTGACACTAGTTCATACAAATCCGATCCCAGGTTCTGTGCTCAGGTAGCTGGCCTTTGCTGAGGTGTGATAAGAACACTTTAGCTGGTCACAATACCCTGGTTTAGATTGGGCTGGGGGGAATCTGGTTGGGCTCAGATCCCTGATCACTGTCAGATGTCGGGTCAGGTCCTGGCTGCAGTACAGCCAACTTGGCTATGGGAGGGACAGCTAGCGCCTGTAAGACTAGGGACCAGAATCTTCAGGAGAGAGGGGGAAAATTATATTGGGTAAAAGAAAGTTTGGGTGAGAGAAATTCACAAAGTCATTAAAATCTCATTTTCTACTGAACAGGATCCTATGTGGACAGTCACACAAAAAGCTTGCACCAGGAAAATGCCTTTTTTAAGTTTTATATTTCATTCTTTCTCTTTTCAATTTCTCATTTTAACTTGTTTCTAAAAACTCCTCATAAAGCAGAATCAGCAGATAACAATACTTCAGCACCATTACTGGGTTTTTTTCCTGTGCTCTCTCCTCTCACTCCATTCTTTTAAATGTACCTTTTCCAAATGTTAGTGACCAGAATCCTGAACTATCACTGTTCCTCCCATTTTTTTTTTCTCTCCTTGTAATGAAGTAGAAAATCTAATTAAAACTTTTGAGTTGTCTCCAGTAGCAATCCCGCTGTACAGAAAATAGTTTCAATCTCAATTTTCCCAGTCTATAAAAAAGTAGTAACAATGCAGCTCTTACCTGGAAATCTGCAAGTTTCTCTGATGTGTTTGTGAAGCAAGTCCCTCCTATATACTCCCTGCTAAAGCCCACTCTGGTTAAGATAAGCAAATTCTGTTGACCAATGGCCAAAGGAGAGGCTGCTTTTGTCAGAAGTTTGTCAACAGCAGAAATTTATGGCCAAGGGTTTTGAAAGTTGCCTAGCATTTCTGCTGATCTGGCTAAGTAAGGGCACCTCGACTTTGGATCAATACGTCCCCCAAATTTACGGCCGATAAATCACACATTGTAGCTGACACTTTGTGTCGTGTTAGGTCACCCTGATCGCAGGATTCTGCATAAACATGATAAGCTCATTTGTATTTTGAAACAAATAAACTCAAAATTGAGACAGAAACTATTCCCTCTGCTGGGGGAGCCCAAACAACATTAGAGCTAAGGTGTTCAGGAGTGAAATCAGGAAACATTTTTTCTCACAAAAGGTCAAGGAAGACTGGAACTCTGCAAAAATATAGTGGGTGCTGGGGTTCAATTAGAATTTTCAAAACTGAAGTTGATAGATTTTTGCTGGGTAGTTATTGAGAGACATGGAGCAATGACAGGTAAATGGAGCTTAGTTACAGAATAGCAGAACAGGCCGGAGGAGCTAAATGGCTTCCTGTTACAATGAACACAGAATCCAGGGGCTATTCGTGGAGCTGGCCATAACCTCTAATCTGTTTTGCTTATGTAGTGGATTGAATGTGTACAGACTGGAGGAGAAATTAGCCTTATGGCAGATAACGAGGGGGAAAATAGTGGGGTGTAATGTTCCATTTGCAATCTGTGCTTGGGTGCCACCATTTGGGGCCTACATGTAATCCAGGCAGCTGCGTGAATCAGATGCAGAGCCTGAAAGAGCAGGAAACGCAGCATGCAGACTGACTTAATTAGGTGGGAGCCAAAAATTCAATTTCCTGGCGGCAGATTAAGATGTAGAAATTAAGTCAGCAGTGTATTTGTGGCTTGTCAAGCCTCACACCAGCCTATGGCGGGGTCCTATTTGTAATATATTTGTATGCCTTGAGTACTTATTAGCATCAAACCTTTTAAATAGATAAGCCCTACCTTCAAGATAAAGTCAGCGGCAGATGAGAATTGCGGCACCCAGTTTACATTCATTTAAAGGTGACTTGTGCCTGTCGGATTTGTGTAGTTGTGTCTGAGGTCAGTGGCTTTCCTTGTCGAACTCTGCAGCACAAGGGAAGAGAGCAGGAGAATTGTTGCCTGCTTGGAGGCTCAGGACTAGCAAGAGTGAGTCAGTGCATTGGGGGAGAGGTGGATTGGGGATGTGTGGACTGGGGTCATGGGCATGGGAGGAAGAGCCTGGTGCCCTGAGTGTGGTGGGTGCATTTTCAGTTGTGGACAATGGAAGGGGTTGAAAATCTCACTGATCATCAGCTCTCTGGGTGAAATCCATGGACACACAAGTTCTCATCTCACTGTCTTCTTCACACAGTTCAATTGCTGGAATACCTAGGGGTCTCATACACCCAATATTCCAGCAATCTGAGGAGATGATATGGCAACAGCCAGTCAACAGAGGCAGCAATGCCCACAATGGCAGCACCTGAGACGGAGGCTGGTCAGAATGCTGCCAGCCAGCAAAGGCAATGAAGGAAATGTTAAACTGCTGTTTGGCAGCAAAGTTATGGCTGTGATGCAAAGTTACCCCCCTTTTCCCACCCTTCTTTTGTCCAGGAAACTCTTTTATAGCTCACTAGTAGCTGCAGCATTGTCATCTGATGCAGGCTTCATTGATGAAATGCTTCCCTTGCTACATGGGTTTTCTGTGTGATTCCCTTAAAAATGTGTGGGAAACAGGAAAGAGCAAGAGAATGGAAGTGGTCCATGGAGCCGGTCGTGCCATCAGGAACAGCACAGTTCAAATTCCACCCAATGTCCTCTTTGGACATTAATGAGAAGAGGACCAAACCTTCAGCAAAACTCTGTCTTTTGGGTCCAAACCGATTTCCTGTGACTTTTGGATATTGATGCACAACAGTTTCTCAGTTGCTTTTTTGCACTTTATGACAAGCTCACCTTGATGTACCAGTCTGTCGATATTTAATGGTGTATTTGAACAATCTTGTTTCTCAAAATTTTATGAATGAATGAATGAGCTTTGTTTTTCATGCTGGAAGCTAGTTCCTGGGCAATGAAGCCCTTGTTCTCTTGGTGCTGGTCACCTGAAGAGCTCAGCCATGCCTGCATTCTTCAGCTGTGGAGTGTGGACAGAGTGAAAAGTTAACAATGTTTCCCCTGTTTTGGGGGGGTGGGGGGTACATGAAAGGTAAGGAGACAACATTCAGGTCAGAGCCTCCCTGAAGAGCACGATGTGTAAATCGGGGTTGGAGGAGACTAACCCTGCTTCCAAAACCCTGATCAAAATTAGTGCATAATGCACAATATCAGGTTCTGCCTCATATCAGGTCTTGAGCAGTTTTTATAGAGGGAACACTGAAATGGCACAAATACTTTGAAGGTTTAATTTCTGTGTGGCAAAGAGGAGCAGGTTGACACATTCAGAATCCTCCTACTTCCAGGACATACCTGTAGACCAACTCAGCCCCTTCCCCTACCACCACCGCACCCCCCCCTCCAAAGTCCCACTCCACCTCCCAAAACCTTCAAATAAGCCCTCAAGCACCCCCAAAAGGTCACTACTACTCTAGTTGGAATCGATGGAATGTGATTAGGAAACAAAAGGAATACTTTGTGCAGCAACTTTCACTAGGCACCAGGATCTTTGTAGCCAAGTACTCCTGAAGTACCCATTGTTGTAATGTAGGAAATGGGACAGCCAATTTGCAAACAGCGAGCTCCCATAAACAGCAATGTGATAATGACCAAACCATCTGTTTATGTGTGAGATAAATATTGACCAGGAAACTGGGGATAACTCCCCTGGTCTGTTTAAAAATAGTGGCCATGTGATCTGAGAGAGTAGACTGGGCCTCAGTTTAACATCTCATTCAAAAGGAGGTTTGATTTCTCTGTAACCCCAGCCCAAGATACTGAGCCCAATTGTAAGCTCTTATTGCTGCCCTGTCATTTAATCTTGTTCTTTTTATTACATTTACAATAACACTTTGTTTCAGTGCAGGCACAATTCATGAAGTGTTAACATCACTGAGCTGTTGTGCAATACTGTGTTGAACCAAGCAGACCCATTGCCAGAATTCCATCCAGGATCCTGATGTCCTTTTTAAGACTTGTTTTGCTTTGCTTGTTCTTTCTTAACTTTATTACAAAAATGCCTTTGTCAGATCTTGAGTTCGTGCTAAGAACATTTACTGAAATTCTAAATCCTTGATTTCATAAAGGCCAAGACCTCAATTAGATCTCAGCTGATGCATTGTGTCCAATTCTGGGCACTAGGAAAGATGTAAAGGTTTTTTGGAGGGTGCAGAGGGGATTTACCAGAATGGTTCTAGGAATGAGGAGCTTCTGTTAATTTGAAGAGACTGGAGAAACTGGGACTGTTCTCCTTGGAGCAGAGAAGGTTAAGAGGAAATTTTCTTTTATTCTTTCCCATTCCTAATTGCCCTTGGCAAGGTGGTGATGAGTTGCCTTCTTGAACCACTGCAGTCCATGTGGTGTAGGTACCCCCACAGCACTGTTAGGAAGGGAGTTCCAGGATATTGACCCAGCAACAGTGAAGGAACAACGATACATTTCCAAGTCAGGATGGTGAGTGACTTGGAGGGGAACTTCCAGGTGATGGTGTTCACATGTGTCTACTGTCCTTGTCCTTCTGGGTGCTAGAGGTCACAGGTTTGGAAGGTGCTGTTGAGGGAACCTTGATGAGTTACTGCAGTGCATCTTGTAGATGGTACACGCTGCTGCTAATGTGCGTCGGTGGTGGAGGGAGTGAATGTTTGTGGAAGCGCCAATCAAACAGGCTGCTTTGTCCTGGATGGTGTCAAGTTCCTTGAGTGTTGTTGGAGCTGTACTCATCCAGGCAAGTGGAGAGTATTCCATCACACTCCTGACTTGTGCCTTGTAGATGGTGGACAGACTTTGGGAGGCAGGAGTTGAGTTACTCACTACAGAATTCCCAGCATCTGACCTGAATTGTAGCCATGGTATTTATATGGCTAGTCCAGTTCAGTTTCTGGACAATAGTAACCCCCAAGATGCTGATGGGGGATTCAGCTATGGTAATGCCATTGAATGTCAAGGGTGTGATGGTTAGATTCTCTCTTGTTGGAGATGGTCATTGCCTGGTACTTGTGTGGTGTAAAAGTTACTTGCCACTTGTCAGCCCAAGCCTGGATATTGTCCAGGTCTTGCTGCATTTGGACATGGATTGCTTCAGTATCTGAGGAGTCATGAATGGTGCTGAACATTGTGCAATCATCAGCGAACATCCCCACTTCTGACCTTATGATAGAGGGAAGGTCATTGATGAAGCAACTGAAAATATTTGGGCCGAGGACACTACCCTGAGGAACTCCTGCAACGATGGCCATGGACTGAGATGATTGATCTCCAATAACCACAACCGTCTTCCTTTGTGCTAAATACGATTCAAACCAGTGGAGTTTTCCCCCTGATTCCCGTTGACTTAAGTTTTGCTAGGGCTCCTTGATGCCAGACTCGATCAAATACTGCCTTGATGTCAAGAGCAGTCGCTATCACCTGAGCCCAGGAGTTCAGCTCTTTTGTCCATGTTTGGACCAAGGCTGTAATGAGGTAATGAGATGAGTGGCTCTGGCGGAACCCAGACTGAGAATGAGAGAGCAGGTTATTGCTGAGTAAGTGCAGCTTGATAGCACTGTTGATGACACATTCCATCATTTTACTGGTAACTGAAAGCAGGCTGATGGGACGGTAATTGGCTAGGTTGGATTAGTCCTGCTTTTCTGTGTACAGGACATACCTGGGCAATTTTCCACACAGCCAGGTAGATGCCAGACTTGTAGCTGTACTGGAACAGCTTGGCTAGTGGTGCGGCAAGTTCTGGAGCACAAGTCTTCAGTACTATTGCCAGAATGTTGTCAGAGCCCATAGCCTTTGTAGTATCCAGTGCCTTCATTCGTTTCTTGATATCATGTGGAGTGAAACAAATTGGCTGAAGACAGGTATCTGTGATGTTGGGGATCTCCGGAGGAGGCCGAGATGGATCATCTACTTGGCATTTCTGGCTGAAGATTCTTGAAAATGCTTCAGCCTTATCTTTTGCACTGATGTGCTGGGCTCCCCCATCATTGAGGATGGGGATATTTGTGGAGCCGCCTCCTCCTGTTAGCTGTTTAATTGTGTTATGATGTGGCAGATGATGTGTGCCAGGCAGACCAAATCCACAAGATCACTATCAAGGCTTTGAAATTTGTATTTACTATGAGAAGATGTGTGCACTGATTCAGAAGTAATGAGTCAACCAAGACCTTTCACAATTTTTAAAGTTAAATTAGAATATTTATTAACAAAATGAAAGATTTCAAGCACATACATAAGGCTACAATTACTACTATAACAAATCCTAATTGAACTGACTCCCGGCTGCACACCCCCTTTAAGGCAACAGTCCAAAAGGGTCATGAGGACTCGAAACGTCAACTCTTCTTCTCTGCCGATGCTGCCAGACCTACTGAGTTTTTCTAGCTAATTCTGTTTTTGTTTTGGAGTCCAAAATAGATTTTAGATTTAAAACTAAACCAGCAAGTTAACACAATACCCACTTGACAGTGGAATTCCAAATGGCTTCCCCATGTTCAGTTACATAGCAGTTTACATAGCAGACCTAGGTGCAAATGGCTGGAGGCTTCTTAAAGGCAGTTTCACACACTCCTGTTAGATCTTACATAGCCTTCTCCACATAGCCTTTCATTCTCCTTTATATATGGTTCTTTTTATTATGTGATTTCTATTGTTCCATATGTCTTTGAAACTGTATCTTTCTCATAATATAAAAACTTTCATGTTGCCAATATTGTTAGTAACCTTTGGGAAAAATAAACACACTCCTTAACCTTACTTATCTGGCGAGTTGTAAACAGACTAACATCCCTTTGAAATCCAACAATACCTTCATTTATCTAAAAATGCAAATTCCCTTCATACCTGACATGTTAAGCCAACATCCATGTTTACTCATTAGCATGTCAATCACCCAGCTTCTTTTGATGACTTCAAGCTTGCAGCCTACTTGACTCCAAATGTAATTAAATCACACAGACAGACCCAACTATAATCACACTCATGAACCTACTTCACAATAAATAGATTTTTAAAAAATCCATTCACAGAAAATGGGCTTCACTGGCTGAGCCAGTATTTATTGCCCATCCCTAGTTGCCCTTGAGAAGTTGATGGTGAGCTGCTTTCTTGAACAGCTGCAGTCCATGTGGTGTAGGTACACCCACACTGCTTTTAGGGAGGGAGTTCCAGGATTTTGACCCAGCGACAATGAAGGAATGGCGATATATTTCCAAATCAGGATGGTGAATGGATTGGAGGGGAACTTCCAGGTGGTGGTGTTCCCATCTGTCTGCTGCCCTTGTCCTTCTGGATGGTAGTGGTCGTGGGTTTGGAAGATGCTGTCGAAGGAGCCTTGGTGCAATGCATCTTGTAGATGGTATACACAGCTGATACTGTGCGTCGGTGGTGGAGGGAGTGAATGTTTATGGATGTGGTGCCAATCAAGTGGGCTGCTTTATCCTGGATGGTGTCAAGCTTCTTAAGTGCTGATGGAGCTGCATTCATCCAGGCAAGTGGGGAGTATTCCATCACACTCCTGACTTGTGCCTTGTAGATGGTGGATTTTGGGAAGTCAGGAGGTGAGTTACTCACTGCAGGATTCCCAGCCTCTGACCTGTTCTTCTAGTCACAGTATTTGTATGGCTAGTCCAGTTCAGTTTCCAGTCAATGGTAACCCCCAGGGTGTTGATAGTGGGGGATTCTGTGATGGTAATGCCATGGGACATTAAGGGGCGATGGCTAGATTCTCTCTTGGAGATGGTCATTGCCTGACACTTGTGTGGCATGAATGTTACTTGTCGCTTGTCAGCCCAAGCCTGGGCATTGTACAGGTCTTGCTGCACTTGGACATGGACTGCTTCAGTATCTGAGGAGTCGCGAATGGCACTGAACATTGTGCAATCATCAGCGAATATCCCCAATTCTGACCTTATGATGGAAGTAAGGACATCGTTGAAGCAGCTGAAGATGGTTGGGCTGACACTACCCCTGAGGAACTCCTGCAGTGATGTCCTGGAGCTGAGATGACTGACCTCTAACAACCACAACCATCTTCCTTTGTGCTGGGTATGACTCCAACCAGTGGAGAGTTTTCCCCTGATTCCCATTGACTCCAGTTTTGCTAGGGCTCCTTGATGCCACACTCGGTCAAATGCAACCTTGATGTCAAGGGCTGTTACTCTCACCTCACCTTGTGTGTACAGCTGTCTTGTCCATGTTTGAACCAAGGCTGTAATGAAGTCAGGAGCGGAGTGGCTCTGCGGAACCCAAACTGGGCGTCAGTGAGCAGGTTATTGCCAAGCAAGTGCTGCTTGATAGCATTGTTGATGACCTCTTCCATTACTTTACTGATGATCAAGTGTAGACTGATAGGGCGGTAACTGGCCGAGTTGGATTTGTCCTGCTTTTTGTGTACAGGACATACCCGGGCAATTTTCCTTGTAGCTGGGTAGATGCCAGTGTTGTAGTTGTACTGGAACAGCTTGGCTAGGGGTGCGGCAAGTTCTGGAACACAAGTCTTCAGTACTATTGCTGGAATATTGTCAGGGCCCATAGGCTTTGCAGTATCCGGTGCCTTCAGCCGTTTCTTGATATCATGTGGAGTGAATTGAATTGGCTGAAGACTGGCATCTGTGATGCTTGGGACCTCCAGAGGAGGACAAGATGGATCATCCACTTAGCACTTCTGGCTGATGATTGTTGCAAATGCTTCAGCCTTATCTTTTGCACTTATGTGCTGGGCTCCTCCATCATTGAAAATGGGGCTATTTGTGGAATCTTCTCCAGTGAGTTGTTTAATTGTCCACCACCATTCACGATTGGATGTGGCAGGACTGCAGAGCTTAGATCTGATCTGTGGGGTCTCTTAGCTCTGTCTATCACTTGCTCCTTATGCTGTTTGGCACACAAGTAGTCCTGTGTTATAGCTTCACCAGGTTGACACCTCATTTTTAGGTATGCCTGGTGCTGCTCCTGGCATGCCCTCCTGCACTCTTCATTGAACCAGGGCTGATCCCCTGGCTTGATGGTAATGGTAGAGTGGGGGATATGCTCAGCCATGAGGTTACAGACTGTGTTTGAGTACAATTCTGCTGCTGCTGATGGTCCACAGCGCCTCATGGATGCCCCGTCTTGAGTTGCTAGATATGTTCAAAATCTGTCCCATTTAGCACAGTGGCAGTACCACACAACACAATGGAGGATATCCTCAATGTGAAGGTGGGACTTCGTCTCCACAACGACTGTGCGGTGGTCACTCCTACTGATATTGTCATGGATAGAAGCATCTACGGCAGGCAGGTTGGTGAGGATGAGGTCAATTATGTTTTTCCCTCTTGTTGGTTCCCTCACCAGCTGCTGCAGACCCAGTCTAGTGGCTACGTCCTTTAGGACTTGGCCAGCTCGATCATAAGTGGTGCTACCAAGTCACTCTTGGTGATGGTCATTGAAGTCTCCCACCCAGAGTACATTCTGCACCCTTGCCACTCTCAATGCTTCCTCCAAGTGGTGTTCAATATGGAGGAGCACTGATTCATCAACTGAGGGAGGGCAGTACATGGTAATCAGCAGGAGGTTTCTTTGCCCATGTTTGACCTGATGCCATGAGACTTCATGGGGTCTGAAGTCGATGTTGAGGACTCCCAGGGCAACTCCCTCCTGACTGTATATCACTGTGCCTCCACCTCTGCTGGGCCTGTCCTGTCAGTGGAACAGGATATACCCAAGGATGGTGGTGGTGGTGTCAGGGACATTATCTGTAAGATATGATTCTGTGAGGATGACTGTGTCAGGCTGTTGCTTGACTAGTCTGTGTGACAGCTCTACCAACTTTGGCACAAGCCCCCAAAAGTTAGTGAGGAGGACTTTGCAGGGTCGACAGGGCTGAGATTGCCATTGTCATTTCCAGTTCCTGGGTCAATGCCGGGTGGTCTGTCTGGTTTCATTCCTTTTATGTGACTTTGTAGTGGTTTGTTACAACTGAGTGTTTTGCTCGGCCATTTCAGAGGGTATTTAAGAGCCAATCACATTGCTGTGGGTCTGGAGTCACATGTGGGCCAGACTAGATCAGGACGACAGATTTCCTTCCCTAAAGGACATTAGGTAACCAAAAGGTTGGGCAGAGTGTTCAGTTTTAAGGAATCTCTTAAAGGAGCAAAGCAAGGTAGAGAGGCAGAGTGGTTCAGGAATTCCAGAGCTTGTGATTCAGACAACTGAAAACACGACAGCCAATGGTGGAGCAATTAAAATCGGGGATACACAAGAGGCCAGAATTAGAATGTAGACACGTCTGAGGACTTTGGGGTTGGCCAAGGTTACAGAGATAGAAAGAGGCAAGTCCATGGAGGGATTTGAACATGTGGATGAGAAATTTAAAATTGAAGGTATTGTTTAACTGGGTGTCAACGTAAATCAGTGAGCAGGGAGCTGATAGGTGAATGGGACTTGGAGCGAGTAAGGACATGGGCAGCAGAGTTTTGGATGAGCTCAAATTAATAAAGGGCAGAATATGGGAGACAGACAGAAGTCCATTAGAATAATCCAATCTAGAGGTAGCAAAGCATAGAAGAGGATTTCAACAGCCGATGAGCTGAGCTGGGTCTAATTGTGGCTGTTACAGAAGTGGAAATAGATGACCTTGGTGATGGGAGGGATATGTGGTCGAAAGCTCATCTCAGGGTCAAATATGACACCAAGTTTGCCAACAGACTGGTTTTGTCATACATTATCGCCAGGGAGAGGATTGGAGTTGGTAGCTAGGGAATGGAGTATGGAGTCAGGACTGAAAACAATGGCTTCAGTCTTTGCAATATTTAATTGAAAGAAATTTCTGTTCATTTAGTTGTGAATGTCAGGTAAGCAGCCTATTAATATAGAGACTGTGATCTCAGGCAGTCTTCCAGCTGGGAGCACAGGTTGGGATCAGCAATTCCAGGAGCAGATGAGAAAAGATTCCGGTTCCCGATCCCTCCAGGGAAAGGATTTGTGTCTGGGTCAATGGGTCAAGATTTACTGTCCCATGTGAGGAGGGGGATTGGGGGAGAAACCCTGAGTGGAGATGAGGGTATTGCTGACTCATTGGTAATTAACTGCCACCAGGTATTCGATGAACTTTATCTTTAATCAAAAGAAGTCATCTGACTTTATCCTTGGACATTATACTGTTGATAAATCAGTTTCATGGCAAGTGGGTTCAGGGTTCACAGAGGTTTGCATTGTGCGTGGAATAATATTTACTCTCGGTTATAGTTTGACTGACCCCTGAGATAAGCTGTGGGTTCAGGGATTCAGCTTGTTTATTTTTTAGGGACAGTTTCCTGGGACCTCGTTATCTGAGGAAAATCCAGACTTCAAATCACTCTGTGAGTGAGGCCAGAAAATTAGTGGAGATTGAGCCAGTTGGACGAATGGGTCGAGTGACTAGACGATGGCAAAATGCTGAGAAATCCGGGGCGCTGAGCATTTGGAATGTAAGGAATACTTGTAATTAACAGCCACTTGATCAGAACAACACAAAATAACAAATGATCACTTTGACATGAAGGGTTCAGTGTTGGGAATTTAACTGTGTAATTGAACAGAGAAACAGGAAGTGAATCTAACATTGATCCACAAGTTGGTTCAAATAATGCGTTCACAGAGTCCCCCTCAGGTGATTCCCACTCCCATTCACCAGGTACCGCGTTCAGACAGAGGAGGTCGTGACCCTAACCTCAATGGTGAACCTGGCCAGTTTGGTGCTTTCTGCATCATTGCTCTTTCAATCGGGTGGGTGAGGGGGTGTAAATCAGGCCACCCATCCCATCCTATCTGTTTCTTTCTGTTTCAGCAGCTATTCTGCTGTGTGTGGATTCACAGTTTTGACAGAATTTCTCATCTGATTTGCATACACACCCCCTATTTGTTCAGCTCAGATAACCTAAACCAGCACAAACTGATAACCAGGAGCCATTTCTGTGGGTCAGTTTCTAAAGCGGGTTCCTGCTCAGCAAATGCAAATCGCCCCCACGTCCACAACCCCCAGCCCCACCCTCTGCCCACACAACACCTGGGAACACCAAGGTGACTCTGGGAGCATCGACCAGACTCCAGGAGTACTGTGCGGACTCCAGAACTAACTCCAGGAGCACCATGTGGACTCCAGAACTAACTCCAGGAGCACAATGCGGACTCCAGAACTAACTCCAGGAACACAATGCGGATTCCAGAACTAAATCCAGGAGCACCGTGCGGACTCCAGAACTAACTCCAGGAGCACCATGCGGACTCCAGAACTAACTCCAGGAGCACAATGCGGACTCCAGAACTAACTCCAGGAGCACCGTGTGGACTCCAGAACTAACTCCAGGAGCACAATGCGGACTCCAGAACTAACTCCAGGAGCCCAATGCGGACTGCAGAACTAACTCCAGGAGCACCGTGCGGACTCCAGAACTAACTCCAGGAGCACAATGTGGACTGCAGAACTAACTCCAGGAGCACCGTGCGGACTCCAGAACTAACTCCAGGAGCACAATGCGGAATCCAGAACTAACTCCAGGAGCACTGAGTGAACTCTAGAAGGAACTCCAGGAGCACTGAACTAACTCCAGGAGCAACGAGCGGACTCCAGGGCCAGAATTTTCCTGTTGGTGTACGTGGCGTGGGGGGGGTGGGGTGGGGGGTGGATGGGCGGGGGGAAGGGTGGGGGGAGGGGTGGGGAGGATGGGGCCTGCACGGCTGCACATAAAATGACGCGCGGTGACATCGGGCGAGCGTCCTGACATCACCACGCACCATCGCGATATTTCGTTGGGTGGGTGGGCAATGATATCCGATGCACGCCCGCCATTAATTAACTGGCCGCTTAAGGCCCTTGAGGCACCAATCAATGCTGATTTCTCGGCACCTGTGTGATCTTTGGGTCGTTGCACGGGTGCAATGGGCAGGTGGGTAGGACACATTTGTATAAACCTCATCCACGGGTGGGTTAAGAGGACTCAGTGGGGTTGCGAGTGTGCTCTGTCAAACATTGATGTTTCAAAGTTACTGATACTTGCCTGTGTGATCTGCAATACTTCAAAACGCGACCAGCTGCTTTCTCTGGACTCACAACCTTCAGGTCAGCGCTCTGCAGTGAGGAATCTTTTTTGGGCCTGCAGCTTTCAGGAAGCCTTCCCTTAGCCTGGGAATGGGAGCTGAACTCTCCACTGGAGGCACCTCCTCTGAGGAGGAAGGGAGGGCTAGAAGGGGGAGGTGGCCAGGAGTGCACATTCAGCCTCCAGGGGAGCCACCTTTGGGAGGTCAGGCGCAGGCACAAGGGGTGCAGGGCCGAGAGGTAGTCCAAGGCGGAAGGGGCCGCTGAAGATGCCACTATCCTGCTGCCAGGGAATACAGGTGGTGAAGCAGCTACCTCAATATGTCTGAGCTGCAGTGCCAAAGGAGGTTCCATCTCTCAAGGGAGAAAGTCAACTATATCTGTCAGATGATTGGGCCTGAGATCTCCCCTAACTGTGTGGGTGGACACCCCATGCCACTGGCTCTGAAGGTCACAGTTGCCCTCAACTTCTATGCCTCTGGCTCCTTCCAGAGCTCGGTGGGTGACCTTTGCACTGTCTCCCAATCAGCTGTCCACACTTGTGTGAAGCAGGTTCCAGACGCTCTGTTCAGACAGGCATTGACCTTTATCCACTTCTGTTGGGACCAGGCAAGTCAGAGGCTTCACGGCCATTGCTGGCTTCCCCCGTGTCCAGGGTGCAATAGACTGTACACATGTGGCCATTAAGGCGCCAGCAGGTGAGCCCGGTGCCTTCGTCAACAGGAAGGGCTTCCACTCCATGAACGTGCAGATAGTGTGTGACCACAGGATGCAGATTCTACAAGTCTGTGCAAGGTACCCAGGCAGCTCCCACAACGCCTACATCCTCAGACACTACCAGGTGCCGGGGCTCCTCAGTGCTCCAGCTCGGCTTGATGGATGGCTGCTGGGTGACAAGGGCCATCCCCTCAGAATGTGGCTCATGACACCTCTCCGCTATCCAAGAACAGAAGCTGAGCAGTGCTACAATAGGAGCCACGGCATCATAAGGGCTGTGGTGGAGAGACATTGGTCTTCTCAAGATGCGCTTCCGATGCCTGGACTGCTCAGGGGGTGCACTCCAGTACCCCCCAGATCGTGTATCGCTGATAGCGGTTGCATGCTGTGGTCTCCATAATCTTGCGCTGGAAAGGGGGGACGCTGTGGATGATGAAGATGTAGACACATTGGTCGCGGCTGCACACAATGAGTCCAGCAGTGAGTCCGAGGATGAGCAAGCACAGGGAAATGCTAAGGGTGTAGACGCTGACCCAGGCATATTCCAGGGAGGCAGGGACACCCGGGAGGCTTTAATCCAATGAACCTTCAGCTAGCACACCACATATGGACCTCCAGGACAAGCCTGGGCTGCAGGCTCCATACTCAATACCTAAGTGCAAAATCTGTCTGCTTAGGAACAGTAACTAAGGGCCTTGTCAATAAAGCTGAATGTCCCACAAATCACTCATAACATTATTGGAAACCATCCACCTGCAGAAGAAAAGAGGCACCCTCAGCCATGGTTACATATCAAAATTTAATGATTTAACAGAATGAAGTGCAGAAAAAAATAATTACAGAGGTGCTATACATCACACCAACTTATAAAGACCTCATCTCGGGCCAACACAAAAGCACCAGTGATAAACCCGTGGTGTGCGTAAGGTGCCTCATGTTTACGTTTCCGGGTGCTACATCTTGGTGCTGCCCCATCCCTGGGAGTGGTATCTGAGCCAGCCTGCTGACTCTGCTGTCCTGTTGGCCTCGATGACCTTGGCAGTTGTCCTCTGGCCTGTGGAGCCTGTGCTGGTCCCACCTGGGAGGGAGCTGCCAGTTCCACAGCTGGCATCTCCCCAGTCGTCGCAGCCTCATAGGATGCAACGGTAACTGGCAGAGGGGCGGAGGAGCTGCTGCCCACATCCGGAGTGCCCTGAAAGGTGCCCACAGAGATGACAGGCAGCAGCTGCACCAACATGAGGTCGCTTCAGACCTCCCTGCTCACCATGGATGGATGGGCACCAAGCTGGGAAACTTGGTGCCCAGATCATCTTCCACACTGGCACTGACCAGCTGAGGGCAATGCCGATGTGAGGGCTAGCTGGTCCGAGCGCATCCCCAGGAAGCCCTGATTGGTTACCTGGAGGAGCCTCTCCACGAGAGTCGCCACTCCCTCCATGGAGGATGCATGACGTTTGGCCATGAGGCTCATTGCTTCAGCGAACGTCCATGTAGACTCCTCCACCATGGTCACCAAGCCAAGCAAAGCTTCATGTATCTCCCCCAGATGCTCCCACACACTCGGTCGCATTTCCTGTGTTTGCTGTGTTGCGGATGACTCCAAAGGCTCATCATCAGGCACCGACTGAGCATGTGCCTGGATCCCCTGCAGTCCTCCGACTGCTGGCACCATGGGCACTCTCTGTCTCTGCCAGTTCCTCCAGTGACTGTGAAGTTCCCTCACCGCTGTGCCTCGGGACACTAGCCAATGTTCTCATTCCCACCAAGGTGCCAGTATGTGCGCTGGTGCCTGCCTGACAGAGGTGGTGTGACGCTGGTGAGTCCGAGACTTCAGGACCCTCAGGTGAGAGGGGGCCTCTGCTGCTCCTCCTCCCAGCCCTGCTCTGCTGATGCTGAAAGGAAGAACAAGGACATTGGATCAGTTAACATAGAGACAATGTCAATGTGCATCCCAGTCCCCCGGATCATTATGCGCTCATCCTTCCATAAGCAATGGTCAAGCCATGTTGCAAACTTCAATCACTGAACATTCAGCACTGCCATGGTTGTTGGGAGAACAATGGTGACCTCACTGCTGGGCAAACATACCAGCCATGGCACCCCAGCCTCACTGACACCGGTGGACCTGGGCACATGGCGCCTCTCCAGGTCCAGGGCCTCCTGCTCGAAGCGGCGGAGAATCGCCACCTGTGCCGGCCCACCGCCAGTCCTCACCCGCTCGGCTGCATTATGTGCACTCTTCTCCTGAAAAGGAGAGAAGAGCATTGATCAGTGTTACTTGTACCTGGATTCTCTTTGCAGACGGCCCACCCCAACCAGAGTGGGACATTGCAGGCTCCAGTGTCTCCTCACCCCGCTGCTCCTGAACACTCACACAAAGATGCCAGGCCTGCAACCACCCCGACATCCCCCTTGGCCAAATGCTGCCTACTTCACATCAGGCACCACAGGGTCTAACCTTCCATAGCAAGGAGGTGCAAGCACGTGGAGCGCAGAGGGCAGCAGATCGATCGGTGCCAATGCCACCTTGAAGCTCCCCTCCCAGCATCTCATCACCCTGACTTTGACATGTCCTGGAGTTCCAGCACTGCGCCCAGGTACAGCTCCTCCAGGTTACCCCCAAAACAGTCATGTGGGTCTCAGTGCACCACATGCTGCAGAGGCAGAACCCATCTCTTCACCACCCCCTCAGGGTGACCTCGGCATGGGCAATATCTGCTGGCCCACCAGCGAAGGACACAGGATATCAATGATTCAAAGCAGGTACTACACTCAGACTTGTTGGTGGTTGGGGTGCGGGCACCAGAGGGGAAAGCCTACCTGGGTTAAGTGACCAATGCCAACATGGTCCTCACCCTTCCTGAGTGCAACAGGTTGTTGACGCACTTGTGATACTGGACCCAGGTGCATCTCGCCACATTGCGGGAGCTCACCACCTCCGCCACCTCCTCCCAGGCACGTTTGGCCATGTGGGGGGGCCTCCTTCTCCCGCCCTGGGGTAGGAGGACCTCTCTTCGGGCTGCCACCTCCTCGAGGAGGGCAGCAAGGCAATCGTCAGAAAAGCGAGGGGTGCAGTGTCCCCCTTGCCCTGCCCTCCTGCCTGACCTGTTCACCAGCCACGCCTGGGGGCAGCCCTTCCACTGGCCGGGATTCACAGCCTTTGAAAGTAGTTTTTTAAAACAGGCCGCCCGGTTCACCACTGGACTGGGATGTCATTGCAGTCCCGCCGCCTGCCCACTCCCGCTGTCCTCAGGAACCGAGATTCACGCTGGGTGGGTCTTAATTGGCACGCCCGCATAAAATGGCGGCACGGACCCGATCGAGGGCGGCGATCGAGTCTGCGCCCACCCACTCCCGCTCTGCCCGCCCGAGAGGCAGGAAATTCTGACCCGGGAGCACCGAGTGGATTCCAAGAACACGGGGACTTCAAGAGCACCGAGCGGACTCCAGGAGCACTGCGCAGACTCCAAAAGCACCGAGCGGACTCTAGGAGCACCAAACGGATTCCAGGAGCACTGAACGGATTCCAGGTGCACCGAGCGGTTCCAGGAGCAGCGAGCGGATTCCAGGAGCACTAAGCGGATTCCAGGAGCAGCGAGCAGATTCCAGGAGCAGCAAGCGGATTCCAGGAGCACCGAGTGGATTCCAGGAGCACTAAGCGGATTCCAGGAGCACCAAGCGGTTCCAGGAGCACCGAGTAACTCCAGGAGCACCGAGCGGACTCCAGGAGCACCGAGTAACTCCGGGAGCACTGAGCGAATTCCAGGAGCAGCGAGGGGACTCCAAGAGCACCGAGCAGATTCCAGGAGCACCGAGTAACTCCAGGAGCAGCGAGTGGATTCCAGGAGCACCGAGCAGACTCCAAGAGCACCGAGCGGATTCCAGGAGCAGCGAGTAACTCCAGGAGCACCGAGCAGACTTCAGGAGCAGCGAGTAACTCCAGGAGCATGGAGTGGACTCTTGCGTCGCAGAATGGACTCTGGGTGCACTAAGGGAATTGAAGAAACCTGACTAAAGAGAAGGAAGAAAATTTGTAATGAGCAAGAGTTGAGATTGAGGACCGAGCACCATCTTTGTCTGTGGCACAGAGGGAGAAATTCCCAAATTTCAAAAAAGCACAACTTTTATTTTTATTCATTCATGGGATGTGGGCGTCGCTGGCTGGGCCAGTATTTATTACCCATCCCTAGTTGCCCCTCGAGAAGGTGGTGGTAAGCTGCCTTCTTGAACCGCTGCAGTCCATGTGGTGTAGGTACACCCACAGTGCAGTTAGGAAGGGAGTTACAGGATTTTGACCCAGCGATAGTGAAGGAACGGCGATATATTTCCAAGTCAGGATGGTGAGTGACTAGGAGGGGAACTTCCAGGTGATGATGTTCCCTTCTTTCTGCTGCCCTTGACCTTCTAGGTGGTAGTGTTCGTGGGTTTGGAAGGTGCTGCCTAAGGAGCCTTGGTGAGTTCCTGCAGTGCATCTTGTAGATGGTACACACTGCTGCTACTGTGTGTCGGTGGTGGAGGGAGTGAATGTTTGTAGATGTGGTTCCAGTCAAGTGGCTGCTTTGTCCTGGACAATGTCGAGCTTCATGAGTGTTGTAGGAGCTGCACTCATCCAGGCAAGTGGGGAGTATTCCATCACACTCCTGACTTGTGCCTTGTAGATGGTGGACAGGCTTTGGGGAGTCAGGAAGTGAGTTACTTGCCACAGGATTCCTAGCCTCTGACCTGTTCTTGTAGTCACAGTATTTATGTGGTTAGTCCAGTTCAGTTTCTGGTTAATGCTGATAGTGGGGGGTGGGGGGAGGGGGGATTCAGTGATGGTAATGCCATTGAATGTCAAAGGACATATTCTCTCTTGTTGGAGATGGTCATTGACTGGCACTTGTGTGGTGCGAATGTTACTTGCCATGTGTCAGCCCAAGCCTGGATATTGTCCAGGTCTTGCTGCATTTGGACATGGACTGCTTCAGTATCTGAGGAGTCGCGAATGGTGCTGAACATTGTGCAATCATCAGTAAACATTCCCACTTCTGACTTTATGATGGAAGGAAGGTCATTGATGAAGCAGCTGAAGATGGTTGGGCTGAGGACACGACCCTGAGGAACTCATGCAGTGATGTCCTGGAGCTGAGATGATTGACCTCCAACAACGACAATCATCTCCCTTAGTGCTAGCTTTGACTCCAACCAGCGGAGAGGTTTCCCCCTGATTCCCATTACTCCAGTTTTGCTAGGGCTCCTTGATACCACACTTGGACAAATGCTGCCTTGATGTCAAGGGCAGTCACTCTCACCTCAACTTGGGAGTTCAGCTCTTTTGTCCATGTTTGAACCAAGGCTGTAATGAGGTCAGGAGCTGAGTGACCCTGGCAGAACCCAAACTGTGAGCAAGTGCCATTTGATAGCACTGTTGGTGACCCCTTCCATTACTTTACTGATGGGGTCATTGTTAGTGCTATCAAGTGGCACTTACTCAGAAGCAAATCTGCTTGATGCTCTAACTGCCTGATGGCTGTAATAATTATGGTTTTATTCAGGATAATGCTTGTAAAGGAAGATCACATTATCCTTAGTATCCAATAGGAGAATAGAATGGATTACCTCATCAGTCAGGAGCTGGTTGTGTAGAAATAGAGATAGAGTTTGAGTTGAAGGGACATGTGTGGTTGCATCTGGATACTTCGTAAATAAACTAAAATTTTCCACCTAAAAAGTGTCTGCTGATCAACTCTACCCATAGGACCAACTCGGCCGCCTCTCCCAACAACAGCATTTGTACAATTCATGCAACTTGGTCCATTTTCAAGACAACAATTACATTAGAAATGGCTGACTGGTGGGACAATCAAAAGGCAGCAAACTGTAGCAGAGATTTTTTTTGGGGGGGCATTTTATTTTGTTTCCAAATGACCATTTGTGATCAACTAGATCAGTGACCAGTGAGAGTCCTTTATAATGTTCAGTTTAATAACAGTAGTTTAGGGTAGTGCGAAGTATCAGGAATGAACTAGAAGTTTGGGAGCAGGGAATGGCAGGTTTTAATTTGCAAAACATTGGGTATGTGTTGCTAGAAGTGTGAGTAAAAGTCAGGTGAGCAGAAAGATTCTCCTCTGTAAACCCTGACAATAGGGTAACGCAACCATCCTCGATTGTGCTTCTGGGACTTCCAGCCACTTAGTGAAGGCTCTGGGAATGTCATTGAAGGCAAAGCAAGCTTGTAGCTAAAGAAATGTTTCTGTCTTTCACACCTGTTCACTCCAAACATTTTTAATTCTCATTTTGCAGAATGTGGCTGTGTCACTGAAACACTCTTGAAAACACCTGGTCAAATATACCCAGTGGTGAGAAGTGTCAATGATTGATTCCCTCAAAAGTGAAATAATAAATAAAATCATGAATAATAATACGTTCATAATAATAATATTAATTAAATAATGAATAAGTTAAAAAAATTCAAGCAGGATTGACACAGTTCCATAAAAGCTGCCTCTTGTTGTGTGGCTCCCTGGATCCAGGTCACCGAAAAGCAGTCAGCGACTTGTGCCGCTCCTCACTGGCAGCTGTGGGTAGGGCTACAGTCAGGATTAGAGTCAGCGAGGGGTCCTCTTTATATCCAACCAGTGACTCTGGTGGAATATGGGTTCCCTGTCAGGAAAGGCACAGATGCGGCTGTGATGTCCTCTCCATGGGCTGGTTCCTGTTACCTAGAATCACATGACCTATTGCAGAAAAAGAGGCGCAAATACTACTCTCCATCATCGTTCAGAAAATACATTTGAAGTCAGCGAGGGTTTCTTATGTTTTTCTGATTTTAGTTCAATCTGTAAACTTTATTACAATCAATTTGGATTCTTTCTGATCCAAGTGTTCGAATTAGTGGGCATGTCCTCATGAACATTGGTGGTTTTTGTGAGTCATTGATCTCTGTCTTTTGTAACTGATGAATTGAATCATTCTGTTCCAGGATATGGACTTTGATGCTGCCTCAGTGTTTCTAAGTCAATACACACAAAGACTGTACTTTGTGTTTTATTAATTAACAGCCACACATGAGTGAACTCAACATTAGGCATTAAAAAGTGATTATCTTCTGATAATGTGTGAGAGAGGGGTATCTTGTGGACATGTCTGTGTGAGAGTGTATACCTACATGTATATTTGTATATGCAAGAGTACATTTGGGTATGTGTCTGTTTGTGTAAGCATGTCTCTGTGAAAATGTGTGTGCCTGTGTGTATGTCTGTTAATGTGTTGGGACAAATGTGTCTGTAAGTGTTAATGCAGCTCTGAGTGTTTCTCAGTAAGTGTGTGTGTGACAGTGAGTGTGTGTATGTGCATGTGTGATTCTGTGTGTGTGTGATTCTGTGTGAGTGAGATATTCCACGATTGTGTGTGTGTGATTCTGCATGTGTGTGTGTGTGTATGAGATATTCTGTGTGTGTGTGTTTCTGCATGTGTGTGTGTGAGAGATATTCTGTGTGTATGTATGAGATATTCT